>NW_014569602.1:717827-832051 GCF_001313835.1 Polistes canadensis
GTACTTATTTAAGTCAACTTTCTATTATTTTGTAAATTAATCAAATAATTAAATAAAATAATTTTTGAACCGGGGGTTAATATATATATATATATTAACCCCCGGTTCAAAAATTATTTTATTTAATTATTTGATTAATTTACAAAATAATAGAAAGTTGACTTAAATAAGTACCGTTAAATTACTACAATTTTCTTACTATTTTCATAAAAAATGAATTCTTCGTTCAACAAATTAATAATTATATTCAATTCGAATGTCTCATCCACCAAAAAAAAACTTTATTTGTGCATATACATGAAATGATAACGTAAATATTGAATGGTTCGAAAAGTAATTATCGAAATTGATATTTGTTTTTTATTATAAAAACGATAAGAAAGAGAATGTATTTTTATTTGACCGAAAAATTGGTTCAATCAATATGTAAATCTGTTCACATATATACATGTATGTATATGTATATAGATATCTCGTAATTCTTTTTCTCTTATTTATAAAGTCTTTACGAAGTTTCGAATTTATCTCGATTCACTTGGGGAGGAAAAATGACGAGCCATCTTTTCTATCTTCCATAACGTCTCTCCATTTTCTTCTATCTCTCGTTTTCCCTCAAGACACTTCAAAAGAGAACCTCTTTACTCACAACTCACAATTCAAACATTATAGTCAGCAAACTCCAGACTGTATCTGCCATCGATATATTGAAAATAAGCGAAACAGAATGTGAGATAGATAGAACGATAGATAAATAGATTCAGACAGACAGATTGGTAGATAGATAGATAGATAAGAAAAAAAGAAGAAAGGATTTTTTTTATTCTTTTACTATGAATTCCAAATTACCATTACTTCAAGGTTACATTTTTTTGTTTCGAAACCTTCTTCTCCCCTGTCTGAGAGATAAATAGATAGAAAGTTTGAGACGCAAGGTCTGATTTTTTTATTTCTAATTCTATTTCAATTCAAGGTTACTTTTATTTTCAAACCTTTCTCTCTCTCTCATCTGATAAATAGATAAAGAGAACAAGACGAGTTAGTCTGATATTGTTTATTCCTTATTCCAAATTACCATTAATTCAAGGTAAATTTTATTTTTCAAATATTCTTCCTAATCTCTGACAAATAATTCGAATATTTTATTCCTATTAACCATCAATTACAAGATTACTTTTAATTTTCAAATTCTTGTTCATCGTTTAAGAAATATACAGGCTAATAGATAAAAACATTGAATCATAAGATTTGTAATATTTTTACTCGCGTAATTTTAAATTACCATTAATCTAAAATTATAATTTTTTTCTCTTTTTCAACATTTTCTTTCTCTCTCTCTCTCTCTCTCTCTCTTATTAATCTCATTTCGTTAAACTTCTTAATGCAGAATATAAACGAGTATAGTAAAATATCCTCGTATTACGCTTTGGCAATGTTATAAAAGAAGATGACTATAGTCGAGATAAGAATAGGTGTGAGAGAAAGAGAGAGTTAAGCACGTAGTATGGAAAAGTAAGGAAAATTCGAAGCACGAACGTTTTAACGCTAACTTCGTTGTTGATGAGCTCGAAGGAGGGTAATACGCGGGGGCTGTAACGACCGCTTTCGTGGCGAAACTTTTCCAAGGGTGCTGTTTCTATTTTATACGACGCTTTAAACAACAAAAAATCTATCCGTGTATATATACATACGCACAACTTTTTCCTTCCCTCCCACTCTCACACACATAAATATACACCAGTATATGTACTCATATATGTAATATATACACACGCAACATGCATAAATACTAGAAACTATATGTTGCTGAGATTGGAATCAAATTAAGAGGAAAATCAAATCGGTGCATACGGAATATCAATACATCCAAATCAATGGGTACAATAATTCTCCTTCGCTCTCTCTCTCTCTCTCTCTCTCTCTTTATCTTGATACGTGGGCGTCCTACTGCACAAAGTTCCATTCGCACAGTCGTCATCCAAGGATATAATGGCTGATAAGGTGAGGAGCAAGAAGAAAGGAGAGTTAGGAGATGGCAAAAATGATGAAAAGCGGTGGTAGGAAAGGTGGAGATGGAGGGGAAAACTTTCTTAACCTTATGACATTCTCCAATTTTCCCTCTCTTTCTTTTTATTCTCATGGGCAAAAGAAGCATGAGGATAACCAAAGGTGGGTGTTGGCCATTGCCGTTATTGCTATATATTTCTTTTCTTTTCTTTTTTTTTTTTTTTTATTTTTTATTATATACTTATTTTCCCCCATTACTCAGATACCTTTTCTTTTTTTCTTCTTTTCGCTTATTTTTTTCTTTCTTTTCTTTTACGTCGACACGACTTTCGATTTACCAAGGATCACGAATTTTCCAGCACTAAATTTCACGCGCGCGATCGTATAATGTAATAATATTCTTTTCTTTTATCTCTCACATCCTTCCTACGTCATTCCGATGGAAGGAGAGAATGAGAGAGAGAGTGTGATGGGGGAGGGGAGGAGGTGGGGAGGAGGTGAAGGTTTCCCTTCCTTGATCGATAATCCGCATAACGTAAGGCAAACCTTTTCTTTTCGGCTCTCATGAAAACGGAAATGTTGAACGAGTTTACCAAGATATGTTCCTGTTTTGATAATGTTGATGTTTTGATAAATACATTTATTTTTAGATTTATACAATATATGACGTTGGTTACCATGATCACATTTAAATATTACAAATCTAAGACAAGATAAAATAATACAAAGGATATAATTATTATTAAATATTTGAAGGAACACATTTATTATAATAGATTTATTAAATTCATTGTAAACTAATTGTATCAAATAATCTTACAATAAGATACATTTATATTTTTCATTTATTTATCGTTATTATTATAATTAAACCTATTTATTATAAAAATAATTTTTGTACGCGACTAAAGCAAACAAAGTTGACGTTAAAAAAAAAAATTTAGAAAAGAAAAAAGAGATAATTGATTTGAAAAATTATTTATAAACTTTCGATCAATCTCGTGGTTGTGTAAACACGTTAAAAACTTTCCTAGACGTGATCGATCCATTAATCTCTCGTCGGATATAATTAATTATCGATATTAAAGCTTTTCGCTTATGTTGTAAATGACATAAAAAAGAAAATTAAAATAAAAGAATAAAAGTAAAAAAGAAAAAAGAAGAGAAAACGATGACGTCAGATAGAGATCGTCGTCATCGCGTTAGTCGTGATCGCGTTAGTCGTCACAAACAATAGTACTACTACCATCTACCCATAAACCATCATCATCAATTTCCAACTCGATTATCAGTTTAATGCCTGCTCAAAGATAATTGCCTTTTGACGACCACCACGATTGCGATCATCCTTAGATGGTTAAATTCAGCTGGTTAGGTAATTGCTAACTTATCATTATCATGTTATTTATGCCTAAAGTTATCTTTTATTATGCCAACTAATCATTTAAACTCTTATTTAAATGAATATCAAATATTTTTATTATTTAATATTTCCACATGATTCTAATTATCTTATATGAAATCATACGATACGGGAGAATAAATTGAAGTTGAAGATAAGAAAATAAGAAAGAAAGAAAGAGAGAGAGAGAAAGAGAGAGAGAGAGAGAGAGAGAGAGAGAGAGAAAGATAGAACGCACGTAACATATTGTTCAAGTTATTTCAATAGACGAGAAAAGAACGTCTATGTAGTCCAATCGACTTACCGTTATTATTATTCTCTTGCAATACTAAAAGGATACTTTGATTTTGATTAAAACCAAGAAGACAGAATGAGAGCACATATACAATATACTGGATGTCCCAAAAGTCATTTTATCCAAAAACAAAAACCTTGAACGCAACCATAGTATAATCCTTCTAAACGAAAATACACGCGAAGATTTTATATTAGATAATACATTTCTAATTTTATAATGAAATATTAAACCGACTTTTTTGGGATACCCTATATATGTAGTATAATAATCTATGTAATTATTTACATAGATAACAAATTAATATACGTAGGACTAGAAAAGCTGAATGAACAGGGCTTCTAGCTTTTCTATACGTTTTCCCAGTCTTGACGGGATGGTCGCATGAGATATGCTTTGGAATATCAGATGGGCGCGTCCCTTTGCGTCAATGAGAGAGAAAGAGAGAGAGAGAGAATGAGTGAACATCACATTCACCAACACATACCGTGACCAGAACTTTACCATCCCAAGGAAACACCTTCGAGGACAAATCCTCTACTGCGTTAGTAGACCAACCTGTATTTCTACAAACGTCATTCTCTCTCTCTCTCTCTCTCTCTCTCTCTCTCTCTCTCTCTCTCTCTCTTTCACATATACTATCTATCTATCTATATATGTAACGTTATCTTTCGTAGCTTCGATCAGATATCAACCGAGACTTCTGAATGGTAGAAATTATTGAACAGTCTATAACATTTACCAAATTTATCGCTACCTGCGCAAATAATCATTTGTTTTTATATGGGAATATAAATTGGGAATAATAATCAAATATTGTTTTTTAGAGAAAAGAAAGAACGGTTTGGGATCTAAAATACGATTTATAAGGGATGAAATTTATTTGTGAAAAGGGCTGTTTTTGTAGGATAGGGGGATTGGAGATTTGTCTTTGAAGTGATTGAGTGATTGATTAAATTCATGAATATATTTGTATGCGTTTGAATTTTTAAGCAAAGTATTTTATATATAATACACTTTAATATATACTGCATATAGGATGTTAAAGATTTTAATAAAAAATAATTTAATATTATTACTATTATTTATATAAATTATTATGTCGTTTATATTTTGCATGATATATCCATTAATAGATATAATATGCATTCAAATTTGGTTTTATAAGCATTGATACGTATATTGGATTGTTTGTTAAACTAATTTCGTCACGTTTACCGATACTTTATTTTATTCTAAACTTCATTATTTCATTATTCGACATTCTAACAACAAATATCTCGGACGTGATTTAAAAACGAGATTACGTTCCGTACAACCTAATATATATTTATTCAATATAAATCTAATATAATAAATAAACTTCAAATATATATATATATATATGGAACGGAAAAATGAGGATATCGACGAAAAAGAATTACCATAAATTTCGGTAAAATAAAAAGGCAAAAGGAAAAAAAAGAAAAATAATTAAAATTTGTCGTTTTTCTGTTTTCTTTTTCAGACGAGGGCGCACCTCGACGTCTTAGCGGACGCCATATTGCGATGGGCAAGAGGACGCTAATTGCTTTATTATAAACGATTAATCTCCATCAATCGTATTAATCTCCAGAAATCGTACATAATGCCTCATCGATGTAATACTTCTCTACTGCGTTTAATGCATTCCCCGAAAACAGATTACTTATTCTCTCTCTCTCTCTCTCTCTCTCTCTCTCTCTCTCTCTCTCTCTCTCTCTCTCTCTCTCTCTCTGTAAAATTCTTTAAAGTTTTCATCTCATTTCAATCCTATTCTTCCGTATTCTTTTCTCTATCTATATTTTTATCTTATACCATTTGTCTCTTCCTTTTATCTGTTTGTCTATTTCTCTCTCTCTCTCTCTCTCTCTCTCCCTCCCTCTCGTTCCATCTATCACGTTGTCACTTCCTCTACTTCTTTCTATTTCTCTCTATTTCACTTTATTCCCATCGCACTTCTCCTTTTCTATTTGTTGACATAAACTGTAGAAAGAAACTTGACTAAAATCAAAACTCAGGGAAACGTGAGAATGTACTATCCCGCGAATATACTCAATACATGTATAGCAAAAGCAACCCTAATCCGTCGTGAAATGAATCTAACAAAACAAAAAAGAAAAGACGGAACGAAAGAAAGGAATAAAAAACAAAAAAAAACATTGGATCGAAGAAAGAAAACAGGAAGGGGTAGTTAAAAAAAAAAATAAACAATCGTACATGAAATACATGACTGCATATAGGATGTTAAAGAACAAATAATTCAGGACTTTAGAAGAGACATATATATATAAATATAATTAATATAGCTGAGTACAAAATTCTTAATTAATGTGACTCGTGAAAAATACAAATAATAATAATTACAGAAGAAGAAAAATTTGACCTCGATAAGGGAAACAAAGCCGCAATTACGAATCATTTTCAGTTTTTGTTTATAATGATAAACAATTTAATTGCTTTTGTTGGATTAACAAGAGCTACCAACCATAACTTGCTTCCATTTTACTACACAAGCTTCCATATGTTGATAACAAAATTGTCTCCTATCTCTCTTTCTCTCCCCCTTTCTTTCTTTTTGTTTCTCTCTCTCTCTCTCTCTCTCTCTCTCTCTCTCTCTCTCTCTCTCTCTCTCAATTATTCTTACAAGAAATATTTGAAAAGAAAAAAATCTCCAAAAGAGGATTAAAATTTCGTCTATATTTATCTTTCATTGATCAAAATCCGACATTAGAATGATATAAAATGGGATAAAATTTTCTATCATAGCATAAATCAAATCCTTTTGAATCTATGATCGAGAGGAAATATTTTATAAAGTAATTCTTTATCCATATGACGCGTTCACATAAATAAAATAGAGCAAGAGAAAGAAGAAAAGAAAGAGAGAGTCAGTTGTAATGCACACAAAGAACGAATAATCATCAATAATTTATGATCAGGATCAATTTTCCGATTCACATTGATTAAGCTTTTATTACTCATCTCAGCTGAACGAGTACTATAAATACATATCGTCTGAATCATCAATTATAATTATTTTGTCTTTTATTTTTTTATTTTTCCACTAACACTCTGTATACGGGAAAATGCTACTACTACTACTAATTACTATCGTAATAGTTGTAAATTAAACTTCAGATTATATTCTGTCGAAACAACACGGTCTATCGTCAAAAACTATGAAACAGCGAAGATCATCCTCGTCTTTAAATAACAAAAAAAATGGAATAAGAGGAAAAGGGCGAAGGTGAAAGTGAAAAATAAAGGAAAAAAACCTGTACACACACACACACACACACACACACACATACGTAAAAGCAGAGTAATAGAAACAAAAAACGATAAAAATAAAAATAAATAAAACAAAAGACATGAAAAAAAAAGTACAAATTGTGATGCAAGGGCTTCTTAGGATGTTACGAGTTTAATTGGTAAGACTTTTGACTTTATAAAACACAATTTCTCGTCAAATATTCTCGTTAACGCCGATACCGCGAGTGTGTTATTACGATAGACGATATTTTTTAGGAAAGAGATTACAAAAGCAAGTAAGCAAACAAAAGATATACGAAAACAAAAATAGAAAAAGACTGGAAAAAATGCGCTAGAGAGAAAAGTCGAATTAAAAATTAAAGTATAAATAAATAAATAAATAAATAAAAGGCGAAAAATGAAACGGATCGAATAAATAATTATTTCATTTATCAAAGATAGTGCCAAGGTTATTCGCGATACCGAATGAACAGCAATTAGAACAAGAACAAACCGCGAGAAATGTGTTGTAATTTTGGAAAGAACGTATGCAAGTACACGCGATCGAGGATTTTACAAATACATGCGAGAACGAACACCTAATAAATCCAAATAAAATCAATCAATATTCGTGAAAAGGTTTTACCAAAAGGGTCCTACGTAACTAAAAAGTTCAAGCAATCATCCAAAAAGTGTATGACCCCAATTCGGATGTTGGTCCAGTTAATCCAATGGCCCAATTTTTCATGAATCCTACATCCAAAAAACAATTATACAGACAAATAGACAAACATAGAGATGTCTACGCGAATTCCTGGTATTTTTTCGTGAAATTGTTTGTGCACGCGCAGACTCGTTACATTTCCGTGGTTCAAAAAAAAGGGATTTAGATAAGATGATTAATATTATGGGTCAACAATTACAATTGGCTGATTAATAATGTATTATTTTTTCTTTTAACCCATTTTAAAGTTGATCTGTGAGTGTAGAATCTTACGTCGTTTCTTCTTCTTCGTGTTCTACTTCTTCTACTTTTTCTTATTCTTCTTATTCTTCTAATTTTTCTCAAAACATCGGATTTCCCATCAACGAGCAATGTTTGACGAACAAACGCAAAAAATAAAATATAGTGTGACTTTCTCCCATAAATATTTACAGTTAATTCAAACATACATATCCTACCATTCGATAAGAACTCATGTGTATACAGTTACGTGTGTTCGTTAATTAAATTATTATTCATGAAGACCTTATATTATATTTTCTTTTCTCTTATCTTAAAACATCAAATACATTTCTATCAATTATTTATACAAATTTATAGATATATTAAACAAATATTTCTAAACACATAAAAATAGAATACAAGAAAAAAAGATGTCTGCTAAATGTCTATATTATACTCTCTCTATTTAGAACAAAAATAATATTCTTATATATATCTCACTCTCAGATACATATACATGATAAACTAATGCAATGTAATAAGAGAATATAATTGACTGAAGAAAAAAAAAAAAAAGGAATCATCTCTCAATATTACTCTCGTCACTTAATGCTCCTATTGAAATCCGATAAAAATAGAAAAAGAAAAAAGAAGAATAAAAAGATCGTTCGAAATCAAAGTAATCAAAGACAAACACACCTAACTATGCATACACAAACAAAGAAACAAACAGGTATACAGAACATAGTCTTCCAAAAGAGACATGCACGCAAACATAAATATATAATTTGTATCTTGCATTTTATCTTATCACTTGTGTCAAACACGCACACATACATACAGCATACACACACACACACACACACACACACAAATACATGAGCTTCGGGGATATACTTTGTCTTTCTCATTCGCAGTTACTATTCTCTTTACCTACACTCTTACATAAATATAAGTATACTTATCTATACTTACGTGAGTAAGCGCTCATTTAAATCAATTTCGTATTCATCAAAGATCTCGGAAGAAAAAGGTAAATGACCTTGAAACGAAACGTCATTCTCTCTCTCTCTCTCTCTCTCTCTCTCTCTCTCTCTCTCTCTCTCTCTCTCTTCTCTTTTCCTATACTACTTGGTGATATGCATAGAGGCGTGAACGCGGCGTAATACAATCAATGTGTACTCCTACGTACATAATACACACACATTAATACATACATAAAAACATATATTCTTACATTAGAGAAAGAAAAAAGGTATTGCCAGTGATAATGAAAATATGTAATAGTAAAACCATAACAGAAAATTCTTTATCGATAAGTATTCGCGGATAAAAATACACATGCTTAACACATATATACACATATACATAACATATCTACATATTTTAATATGTATTACGGACTCCTTTTTTCGACGACCGTTTAAACAACACGTATTCTTCGATAAACGCGCGATTTAATAATAATTGCTTCAAGTGCCATATATATATATATGTATGTATATTATTTATATATATGTATGTATATCATGTCTCTCTTTTTCTCTCTTTGCATTTACATATATACATACATATATGTATATATCTACAATATTGAAGGATGGATTGAAAAGTTTTGAGCCTCGGAAAGAAACTTATATTTTTTTTTGTTTAAATAAAAGCAAGTTTAACCGGAAAAAAGAATTGTTTCTATCTTGTGATATAAAATTTTCAATCCATCCAAGTATGTATTTGTATGTGTATATATACATATATATTTGCGCGTGTGTATATATTTATTTATTTGTCACTTGGTAAAGAAAGAAAAGAAGAGAAAAAATAGGAAAGGAAAGTAAAATGAAAAATTTGTCAATGTTCGTATGTAAAAAAAAGAAGCAAGGAATGTCGAAGAAAATATTTAGAAATATATGAAAGAAATAGAATTGTTTTTTAAAGGAAATGAATGGTGAGGTGGCGGTGAAATAAAAGTGATTAGAATCATAGAAAAATAAAGAGGAAAAACAGGTAAAAGAAGATAATTAGAAATTAGAGAAAAAAAGTTATTATTAGCATAAGACGCTTTTAGCTTTTGTATTCCTAAACGAGAAGAAGAAAATAGAAAAAAAGAAAAGGAAAAAACATTCACTGCGCATAATAACACATATCGCGCGTGTTTATATTTACGCAATAATCGAATCCTAATTTCATTCGGGAATATCTATAATATTTACTTTTTATTTTTTTATTTATTGGAATTTTTTTATTTCAATTTTTTACTTCAACAAAGCGTGCAAACTGAACGTCTTACAAATAACAATTTTTAAACCAATAATAAAACAACCTAAATATCTAAAAAATACCTAAAAAATAAAGGCGTCACGTAGCAGGCACGTTCTAATCATCGTCATATAATAAAGAGTTCAAACAAAAAATAAAAAAAAACCAATTGACAAATTTCTCTTCATCATACTTTCCAAGATAGCATGTGGAAAAAACAAACGATTATATTATTAAAAAAATTTTAAAAAATACAAAAGAAAATTAAAATAAAAAAAATATATATATATATATATATTAAATTATTAATTAATTAACTAAAATAAATAAATAAAAAAAAAAAATAATAAGACTTATGACGATTTATGTGTGTACGTATTTGCGTGATGACAACCCACGAGGCATAATAATAATAATATTATCTCAATAATATTAATAATAATAATTAAAATATAAAAAAACAATTAAATTCAAAAAAAAAAAAAAGAAAGAAAATAAGATTTAATTCGGCATATTTATTCGTCCTGTGCCGAAAATTGGAATGAGAAACGAATGAAAGAGCGAAAGAGAAAGAGAGAGAGAGAGAGAGAGAGAGAGAGAGAGAGAGAGAGAGAGAAAGAAGGAAACACGTTTTAAAAAAAGATCCATTTTATTTAGCCTTATATCTTTATATAAGGCTAATAAAGGCTATAAAGGCTCGTGTTTCTGATGTACCGACAATGTCCTATTTAAAACAAACGAAATGATAAGAAAAGAGGGGAGAAAAAGTGACGATTAAAATAAAAAAAAAATAAAAAAAAATAAAAAGAAAACAAATAAAAGTCTTATATACTATTAAAATTAAGTCCGATATTTAGCGCGACGATTGTCGCATCGAGTTTTCAAACTCCGACTGTAAGTTCGATGTAAGTTTTAAATCACGTTCACGGAATGAGAGGATGATAATGAAAAGGTAGTGGGAGTGGAGGAGTAAAACAATTTTTCGGATCGAGTAAAGAGGTCGTTCGGAAGAAAGAAAGAAAGAAAGAAGAGAAGGAAGAAGGGAATGAATGGATGAATGAATAATCGATCGATCGATGCTTTGGTCAGGATCGCCTTCTAATTAAGGAAAATAAATAAATACATAAATATATATAGATATATATATATATTTAAGAATTATATAACGACCCGTTGTTGATTGATGTGAGGGAAAAGGGGGTAAGAGGGAAGAAGCAGGTAGGGGGTTGTGGGTGATTCAGCGATATCGCAAAACACGATGGAAAGAACAAAATTGTAGAATGTACTACTCTCGTACGTGTGAACGTGTCTCTAAGTGTAAAATTAAACCACAAAAGAACAAAAAAAAATTAACATAACAAAAAACATGATTTTAAAAAAAGAAATAAGTTGTAGTCTTAAGCTCGCTGCTTTCGGGAACTGCAGGGAAAGTTACGATGATGCGCGGAAACCCAGGAAAAAAGCAAAAAAATGACATAAATAAAAGAGAAGGAAGGAATTTGAAAAATTTAATAAAAAGTGGAGGAAAAATAAAAGAAGAAAGAAAGAAATAACAAAATACGACGACAGGTTATCTGTTAGTTATTTTCTGTTACGGAATATATTATTATATATGTATATAATCTACCGCGGTGTGCGGTTCAATGGCAAATTATTCGTGTGCAGGGGGTTGTTAATTATGAAATAGACGCTGATTTAAGCGCAGCTATAAAAAGGATAACGTTATCGAGCGAAGCGCCAAGCAAAGTAATGTCGTGCACATTATATCATATTTTCGTTACGTACTCGACGCTTTCTCTTTTTCTTTTCCCTCCCTCTCTCTCTCTCTCTCTCTCTCTCTCTCTCTCTCTCTCTCTCTCTCTCATTCTCTTTCTACATGCAATTGTTTACACACTTTATTTATACTGCGTGCAACAAGTGGCCAATCACTCCGATCAGCTGGGAAAATTCGAACAGGTCGATACTATTATTTCAAAAATATTATCTCCTCTAATATATAATCGACATTCGGAGCGTAAAGAAATATTGGAAATAACACAAGCACCAGAGTGTAATTAATTTATATTAAAAATACGACCCCCCCCCCTTAAATTTCTTTTCGTTTAACCCATTTAAAATTGCGCACGCATCGTGACGAATCCGCGCGACATTTCGATCACGTATTCGTTGATTCTTTATTAATCATTGTTATGTATGTATATATTTAAATATCACGACAAACGTGTACATTCAAAAACCGAAAGAAATAATGAAAGACAAATAGGAAGAAAAGTTTGTTGGGGTGCAGTATTTGAAAAAAACTGACAGTCTTTGCGTGTTTCTATGCACTGTAACTTGATTTAAAAAAAAACGTTACAAAGAGTACGTCAATAGGAGATTGTTACAAACGTCCGTAAAGCCATCCAATTGGTGGCATCGCGAGACGAATAAGTTTATTTGAAACACCGTATAATTGTGTCGCGCTGCCACCTTCCGAGCGCTTAAATCAATATACCAATCCTTATCAAAGTTACTCTGTTTATCGAAAAAACATGTATAATCCCCTAACAAGAAACGTAATAAATTCTGTTACAACGTTACGTTCGTCCTTTCTTTTCTTTCTTTTTCTTTTCTTTCTTTTCTTTTGTTTTCTTTTCTTTTCTTTTCTTTTATGTCTTTTATCTTTCTACAATATATTACTCCTCAAGTGTGGGTGTTTCGAATCAATATCAATGCTTCAGGGAAATAGAAATGAAATTTTCTATTGCGAAAAGATCAAGGATCGCGTTTGAAAAATCTCTTTTCGCGAGCGTTTCATTCAATCGCTAATTATTTAATCCATTAAATTATCTTCCTTAATCAATTATTCTATTTCACGCAATCTAATCTTCTTTTTGTTTTTTCTTTTGCTAAGAAAGCAAAGAGTAATCGCGTAGGAGTTTGCTTTATTAATACTATAAATCAAAATATATATAGATATGTATATAATAAACTTTCAGAGGATGGAGGTCACGAAGAAGGGTTACGTCTCGTCATAGTCGCATACGTGTTAGAAATTGCGCGGATAACACACAATAAGATGATACGTAGTCAAAGTAGATCGATAAAAATGTGACAAATGTACTTTATCCGATCGATAAGTAATGTTCTTTAAACGTCTATCGGTCGGTAAATCTATCCGTTGGTAATAAATTTCTCCTCTTTACCGACATCCTAACATTACGAACCACGTCGATAATCAGCAACGGTAGGTAAAACAGACAGCCGATAACTCTTCAAATTTTTCTCCAAACTCAATGAAAGAATCTACGTATCGGATATAAACAAATTTCGATAAACAGATCAATCTATCGATCCGCAAGATATGTATCATTAAAAAAAGAAAGATAAAATAAGTAAAATAACCGATTGACAAAGAACAAAAATATTTACTTAGCATCTTATAGTGTTCTAGAAAAAAACAAGATAACAAAAGTTAAAACAAGGAGAAAAAAGAGAGAAAGTCGGGACAATGAGCTAAGCAAGTAGCAAGCGAAGAAGCAAGAAAGGAAACAAGCAGTCAATACCTTCGGACGTCCCTGACAATGATTAGCCAGCTAGCTTAATAGTAGGAAGAGAGAGCGAGGAGACAAGGATTGTAGGAAGAAAGGTGCGTGTCCGAAGTTCGTCGAGTTGGCGCGGCACGCGCTTGCTTGTAGAGAAGCCGACCGACAAAGATACATACGTAGCCGTATACAAAGAGAGAGAGAGAAAGAGGGAGAGGGATACACACACATATACGCAACTATTTTGACGGGAAGGTCACATGACTAGACGCTCGGCCGACCGCCGCCGTTATTCCCCCTCTCCATGCTCCTAATTCCCATCCCTCCTTCCTCTTGCCCCTCTTTCGCATCAACATCAACGAACTAGCGATCGAGCGGCGAGACATTGTCGGACGTCAAGCTCGCACACACGCGCGCACAAAGAATGGGAGACTGCCGGAGTGTCGAAGAGGGAAAGGGTGCGGCAAGAGGACCGAACGTTCCGGTTACCCCCGCCAAAGAGATGTAGAGGGAAAAGAGGAAAGAAACGCGCTCGTCGAGAGACGAGGACAGCGCCCGATAGATTGCACACCGACGAATAGTAGGGATACGAAAGGACGGTGGAACGAGAAACGGAGAAAAAGAGAGAGAAGGAGTGATGCATCAAGATTACGGGGATTCTTCCGAACGGCGTACGCGCGCGCGAGACCTCGTGTTTACGCGAGTAGCCTTACGTGAGCGTGCGCGGTAGAAAGAGGAAAGGAAAGAGCGAGCATGTGCGCAATCAAGAAAATGAGAGGAAGAAAAAAACGATGGATACGACGACGTCGCAGCGGTGGCGACGTTGGGTCGGCTCCTTCGAGATCCCCTAGACGCTTAATACTACTACTATCTATTACGTTGTTGTATTTTGCAAAGCATACAATAAATATTACCGTTTACGGTAATAAATAGGTAGGAAATTGCGTTTCAACGCTTTTCTTTTCTCTCTCTATCTTTCGCATTGCAAGGGAATCGTGAAAGAATAAAAACGCGTTCGACTTACATTAGTTAAAGAGAGAGGGAGAGAGAAAGAGCGCGTACGATCGATAAGTTGGCGCGTTGACGTCGTCGACATCGTTTCGACGTAGAAACAAGTAAATCGTATTACATTGGTGAACGATGTCGATCGTCGGACCGACGACACGATAATATCCATCGTCGTCGTCGGCAACGACGATAGCAGGGGAGGGTATAAGGGGACGAAGAAAAGTCAAAAAGAGGACAGGACGACGACGACGACATCGGCGAGGCGCGAATGACCAGGACATGCAGGTGGAAGGGGAGGTGAAAAGAGAAGACGGGGGTAGGGGGGAGGGGTTAGAGGCGTCGCGCCGAGTCGCAAGTCGATCGTCAACGGTGGCAGAGAGCGTCGGTTGCGCCGAATAATATTCCTTTGCTTTTTATGTTTGTGTGCGAGCACGGTCGTCGTCGTCGTCGTCGTCGTCATCGTCATCGCTTTGCGTTTGCTGATTGCCAATTGCGTTAACGACTGAACGACCGACCGACCGAGCGACCGACCGACCGATCGACCGACCGGTCGTATAGTCGTATGAAAATACGATATACTATGGTACCGGTACGTAGTAGTAGTTGTAAGTGTAAGTATATACGTTTGCGTTCGTAATGCTAACGGTGAGAACTGCAACGGTGGCGACATTGACAACAAGGTTGGAGGAGACAGCAAGAGGAAGAGGAGAAGCAGGCGAGGAGTGTGAAAAACAACGGTGTGCGCAAAACGAGGGCTACGCATCGGTCTTCTTGCGAGCAAAGCGGCCACGGTGGTGATGGAACGTAGACGGGAAGAAGCGTAGCGCAACCGAGCCGGACTGCTGCTGCTGCTGCTACTGCTGTAGGGGGATACAAGGAAGCGAGGGAGAGGGAAAGAGGAAGAGGGGAGGATCGGAGGAATAGATAGTGGAAGATTGTGAATCGAAAGGAGATAGAGCGATAGCGACGACGGGCTCGCGACGCACGCGGGAGAGAGAGAGAGAGAGAGAGAGAGAGAGAGAGAGAGAGAGAGGGAGATAGATAGATTAGATAGAGAGCGAAATCTACGGGGGAGTGTCGGTGGCTGAGAAAGAGACAAAGAGGGTGGTAGTGGGAGCAATAGGAGGAGAGACAGACGGACGACCAGACGGAAGACAGACGGAGGAGGAGGAGGACGGACGGACGAACGAACGAAGGAAGGAAGGAAGGAAAGAACGAACGGGTGGGCAAACAAGCAGGCAAACAGGCAAGAGGACGGACAGACATGTGTCATTTCTCTGTCGCCGACTTCTCTCATTCGATAAGAACCCGGTGGTTCCTAAAAGCACAATCCAACGACGGCCGACGACGTTCGTGATCACAGTGTGCTCTACTCTCTACTATTCGTCAAGGAAAACCTTGGCGAAATCGTACGAGGGCGTTTATTCCCCGTCATCGAATCAAGTTTTTTCCTCCCCTCTCCTCTCTCTCTCTCTCTCTCTCTCCCTCTCCCTCTTCCTCTCCCGCTCCCTCTCTCTCTCATTCTCAGTAATGTGCATCGTGTGCCATCGATATGCTTTTGTCCCCTGTGTCTCGTGTAGTAATTGACAGAAATAATAAAGAAGACGACGGCTAATAGTGCTGATAGTGGTAATAGTGAATTTCGAATGGTGGCTATTCATTCGTCCATGTCCCTACTGCCTTCCTCGTTGTCGTTGTGGTAGTCATTATTCACCGTCGTTTTGTTATCGTCATCCTCATTATCATAGTCGTCATCGTAGTGTCGTTGTCGGTTGTACGAGTCTTCTTACGCCTCGGTAGTGCGTGCGCGAATATTATCATGTTTATGAACACCGCGACGTTACGGTGGATTGCCGCCGTTGTCGTCGTCGTCGTCGTCGTCGTCGCCGCCACCGCTTACCCTTCGTTGAACATAATAATGCCGATCGAGAAGGACGGACAGACTTGAGGAAGAGAGGCACGTAGAGGCGGGCGCGCGCGCGCGCCAGCTAGCTCCACGAGAAAGAAAGAAAGAGAAAGAAAGATAGTACGCACGCACGCACAAGCAGCGAGCGAGAAAGAGTGATAGAGAGAGAGAAGCAAGCAAAGAGGTACGATTCGCGTGCAAGGGGCTTAAGAAGCAGAGGACTCGTTGGATGTCGTCGTCGTCGTTCGTCCACGAGAGATGGACGACGCACCAGCAACAACGTTCTACTACATCGACCTCGTTGTGTTCACGTTGATCGCGGACACAGTCCCGTACGCGATTACGCTACTGCCACGAATGCCGTCGAGTGAACTCGAAGAATAAGAAGAGAAAGAAAGAGCGAACGAGACTGAGAGAGAAAGAGAGAGGAGAGAGAGAGAGAGAGAGAGCGAGAGCGAGAGCGAGAGCGAGAGTAGGAAAAGAAAAAGAGAAAGAGAGAGAAGTATAATAGTAGTGTAGTGTAGTGTAGTGTAGGTAGTAAGGTAGTGTAGTAGTGTGGTGGTGGTGGTGGTAGCAGCGGTGGTGGTGGGTGGAGGGCGAGGGGCAGGGGTGGCGGTAAGCAACGAGAAGGAGAAAGATAGGTGTCGAGAGGAGGCATTTCGCGCGTCGCAGATTTCGCGTGTGTGCAATTGTAAGACGCGATCGTAAGACGCGATCGCGAGGAGGCCGTTCGAGGTCCTCGCCCGTCTTACTGCCGTTTCGCGACAAAACAACACGATCATTACAACGACAATAACAAAAATATCATCAACAACATCTCTACGAGAGAGTAGTAAAATACTACGAAAATACTAAAAGCATCAAACAACAACAATAACGACGACGACGACGACGACGACGACGACGACGACGACGACGACGACGACGACGACGGCGACGACGACAACCACCAAGATCAGGGAAACAAATTCTCGAATAATGGAGACATTATTACCCGGCAATACAAACGGTCAATCTTACAGTCCACAGTTGAAAACCGTCTTGAAAACATATCAGCTATCGGCTGTGAAGAGCCTACAAGGTCCGAGCTCGGCCCTTTTGGGCATGGACTGTAAGACTCTGTTGCAAGAACAACCGCCCTTTCATTTCTCAGTAGCACCGGGTCGTTCCGGAAATTGCATCGCCGCCGAACGTCTAATTGACCGAATAACCGAACTTACCTCGCCTAAAGACATCGACAAAGGCAATGACCAAGGACCGGTTCCACCACCGCCGATCAACAACAACAGCCTTCCTTCCAGGCTCAGGCGGACGAACTTTGATCGGCCGTTGGATGACTCCGACGAGGATCCAGCACCTCCTGATCGTCCTAAGGTCGCTTGCGAGAAAAGAGATCTCGAGTTTCAAATACCCATTCTTACCGCTCCCGATCAGAATTGTTCCGAAAGGTGCGAGACCGTGCTCGAGGGCGAAAGTATATCTTGTTTCGTCGTTGGTGGCGAAAGGAGGTTATGTTTGCCGCAGGTATTGAACACCGTTCTACAAGATTTTTCTTTACAACAAATCCATCAGGTATGCGACGAATTGCAAATTTATTGTTCGAGAAGTACACGAGATCAATTGGAGGAACTTAAACTTTCCGGTATTTTGCCGCGTAACGCGCCGTCGTGCGGTCTGATCACTCAAACCGACGCCGAGAGGCTCGTCAGTGCTCTCCTATCGAGGACAGAACCATGCGAGCCTTCTCACCTATTACAAAGTCAAGATAGCATTGATAAGAAAGTCTGCGGTGGTAAGGCCACCACCGAGGATGACTCTATCATTAGGTTCAAAGTATATCATGAGTGTTTTGGAAAGTGCAAGGGTATCTTCGACGCCGATCTCTTCGAATCCGAGGATTCTGTGTGCATAGAGTGTCTCGAATGTGGCTGCCAATTCTCTCCCCAACGTTTTGTCAGACACGCTCATAGGTCCCTGGAAAACCGTACCTGTCATTGGGGCTTCGACTCTGCTAACTGGCGTTCTTATCTTCTACTTTCTAGAGATCAACAAAACTACAACAAGCTGCTCGCTGTCTTTCAAGAGCTTAAAGAGAAACATCTTGTACTTAACTCTAAGCGGAAACTGGAGGTATTTTTATATTTTATTATTTTCTTTGTCTGTATCTCTCTTTGCTTATTGGTGCTTCTTTAAAAACAACTTATTTTATAAATATGATAATGATTTGATAAAAAAAACACTTGAATTTTATCTCACGGTTATCTTTTTCATTTTAATCGGATTATATTTAGACAAACAAAGTAAAGATTATCTTTCTAGGATCATCATAGTTAAGCTCATCTCATAATCGCTTAAAGATTCCTGTGTCCGATATGATGATAAATTTCTTGAAAAATACTAATACCGCTGATGACTTCAATCTGTGTGTAATATCACCCTTTAAAGAATCAATGTCAAGGCAAATTACTATTCACTCTAATTCAATATTTCTTTTACATATTTTTGAAGACATTTTATATTGCAGTTAAGGCATGAGCCAGAAAAGTTGATAAAAAGAGCGAAGAAGGAAATGGGCAAAGATGAATGCGCTACCATCTACAATGGAAATGGATTAGGTATTTATCATCCGGTATCTTCGGTGGCTAGCACGACGGATCCATATTTTCAGATGCAATGGGCAGTGTTTGAATTAGCTACCAGAGGAGTATCCGCGTTTAGGCCTTGGAATGCCTCTGCTTCTCGTAAACATAGAGACAGGTAAATTAGTTAATTGAGAAAGAGAGGATGTCCATTAAAGAAAGCTTTTCATCATGGTTCTACATCTTTCTTGTATTTTCCATCTACAGCTCTTCCATGGTACCTTCCTATCTCAGTCGTGGTCCACCAGTACTACAACATCCAGAACGTGTAGTGCCATTATCTGAGTGTGAAAGATTTGAGCCACATTTTCAACCAAATGTTGCATTGGCACCGATACCAACACCTGCGATACCACCTATAGTACCTCCTGTTCATCATCAACGACACCACCAAGAGCACCGTCATCATAGTCAATGTCCGCAAAGTCCAAATGAAAAGCAACAGGAGCTCGTACCGAAACAAGAGTTTGCAGTTAAACTCGAAAAATCGTCTCCTGGACCTGCTTCTTCCGGGGGTGGTAGTGGAACCACCTCCTCTTATCCTATTTTCCCTACATGTACGGTGGAGAACGATCGAAAGGAGATATCTCAAGAAAAAAGAACAATTGTCGAGGAGAAAGTTGGGGAAGAAGAGGAAAGTGCTGCAGTAACTTCGTCGACCGTAAGCATTGATCCGCCGGCGGTCGAAGTGGGCACGTCGTCCCCCGAAAGTGATTCGGATTCTGAAGGAACTACAGCCATGGATTTGGAGGAACGACTGATTGCACTTGACGTTCCGCAGGATATATTGGAGCTAGTTCGTCGTCTAGCTTCCGAAAACGCACAGTTAAGACGACATCGTCGATCGGATGCTCGAAAAATCTCTAGGCTACGCAGTCAACTTCTAATACAACATTTACAATCAACCAATGACAGTGTCAAAAAAGAAGAAGTAGGAAACGCGAGTGTTGCGGATAGTACAGAAGGCACCGAAGAAATCGATGTTTCTTTGCGTTCGAACGATAATGAGCCCGAATCGGCAGTCCAATCGGTTAGTAATAATTAGAAATCGATCCTTATAGAAATAATTATTGAAGACGCTTGTCATTCGGCCAGATGAGCGCATTCTTATATTCAATTTAGTATTTAGATATACAATAATATGATTCTAAACAAAACGATTTAAAAATTGTCTAGTTTATGTGATATGCGAGAAGCCTTTGCTATTGTTATGTTTAATTTGAAATTTTTAATGTAAGTATACTTTATTTTCGAATTTTAATTATAATTCAATGTAGATATTGTATTATATGAAAAAAGAAAGAAAAAAAAAAAGCAAGGTAAAGAAAGAATACGTTTGAAAAATAGTTTACCAACGCTCGCGTATAACGAATAATATGATTATTACAAATAAAATATTTTCTGCATATTAAGGATGCATGAAATAAGTAATAAAAATTCGGAAAGAGAGAGAGAGAGAGAGAGAGAGAGAGAGAAAGAAAGAAAGAAAAAAAGAAGAAATTGTTTATGATCGTTTATGTTTGATCGAGCGAACATACGAAAGAAATTAAAACGATTTCCACAAACTTCTTATAGTCATGTTTGCATAATGTAAATATATATTGTCTCATTATAAGTCTATGTTAGTATAAAATATAACTCTATTATATGCGAAATATTAAAAAGTACAAAAAACCTAGGTGCTGTATTGTTACGCTAGGAATGCTCTAAGCATGGACCTAGGTGTGTTCCAGCAGCTCGTGATATGTCATAATAATAAAACACGTCATTGGGTATGTTTTAGTTGAAAAATCTTGAGAGCGCGAGATCACAATATCTTTTTTTTTTTTAGTATGGAAAGGCTGAATTATCTAACATTTTTACATAAACAATGATTTCACACTATAGTTAGGGGATCATTGATATTTTTCAATACCAAAAGATGAAGAAAAAACAAACACACACACACCTTAAAAGCTATAAATAAAAGAAATACATCACAGAGTTTTTTATTTTCTGATTAATTATTCAAGATGGCTATTATCCTCTTCTCCAAATCGCAACACGTTATTACTTTATGAATTTTCTCTTTTTAAAAGGATAACAAAAAATTAGATTAAAATCGATCTATTTTATGCCAAAATAATATTTATATGTGATGTAGATTTGTTACCCTTTCTACTTCTATATCTCATATAATATTCATTTAAAAATAATACATACATAGAGAGGAAAGGGGGAAGGAGTATATAGAAAAGAAAAGAGAGATCAAGAACGAACGAGAACATACGAGATCGATTAATTTTATGTGCAATCCAAAATTGCTAAAATATATTGCCTAAGCTTTTGATACATATTGGTATTTATTTGGAGTATTGTATATACATATCATTTTACTTTATATTTGATGCATAAAAGAAAAAACGACGATAAAGAAATCTGTTTAAAACAGACTTTTTACTACGAGTTACTATTTTCGACTCGCGAAAACTCAACACACGAGTAGTTTGCTGAAACAATACAATCGATATTGGCAAATCATTAAAAAATAAATATGAAATTATAATAACAATAATAATAACAATAATAATAATAATAATAATAATAATAATAATAATAATAATAATAATAATAATAAAAAGAAAGGAACATCTTTACGAGAAAGGTATGTCCCATTCATTGAGCCAAACTGTACTATATAATTATAAATTCTATACAGTGATGGGAGGGATGCTTTTTTTTAAAGTTTCTAGATAGAAAGTATATGGTACTAGATTAAAGACGTACCTAGGTGATATTAGACATACGAATAGAAAATTATCTAGATATGTATGTATATACTTACATTGTATGTAGGAAACTTTTACATGATTCATACATACACACACACACACACACACACACATCTTCATGTTCAATGCATATAACGTTATCTAGTTTATTCTCTATGTTACGTGCCGTATATAATAGATCTTATCTATTTGTTAAATGCGTTAAAAGAAAAGAAAGAAAAGTAGTATGCAAAAGTACATTAACAATTTATACGTACGTGAACGACTCGATTCATTTTATATCGTAATTTACCAAATGTAATATTTATACACAAGTACAAACGAAGTAAAATATACCTTGGTATGATATATCTTTTACGTACTTGTGTTCATCATATACTTCCCATCACTGGATATGCATTATATAATCTGTCGATTATCATTAGGCTTGACAAATCTTATCATATTTAAATTTATCTAATATAGCAGACAAAATAAACAGTTTCCAATATTCGTATGCCATTTACGTATATACAATCCTGTGGAGACTGCTTCGAAGATCTCTCATGAAAATGTTATGATCTAATAAATTACATCAACATATTTACCGTACAAGAATCTTTTTCATATATCTCCATAACTGTTCTCATATTTATAATTACATACCTACGTACATAATTATTATCAATGCGCTATTACATCAAAATCTCACTAAACATTAGATAAATATTTACTTTTTCCAAATCATATAACTCGAAATGATCTCACCAATTTTTCTCTGTCTAGTGAAAAGAAAAAGAAAAAAAAAAGAAAAAAGAAATGATAGATTTTCAAAGCACTCTAATATGACATTATACATTACAATCGAAAATATAGAATAGTTCTATTCATTATCGCATCTTATATAACATTTGGTCAATATACATATATTATACATAAGCTACATTATATTATTACAATATTATAAGAAATCTCACTTATATATATATACGATAAAGAACATAAATAGTCTACATTTTTCATACACGCTCAGTTTATCATAGTTACCTAGAATACGACATGAATAATAAATACATAATACAAATCATATATAAAACTCGATTTTGAGTACATTTGAGGAATATGTATATGAACAGTTTCATTAAAATCATGTAACTGCCATGACATAAAGTGTATTTTAATTTTCAAATGGAAATATATTATAAATAAATGCAATATCTATGATGCTTGCTTTTATTAAAATTTGTGCATTATATTAAATGAAATGCGTATAAGTGAGAGAGAGGAAGAGAGAGAGAGAAAGAGAGAGAGAGAGGAAGAGAGAGAAAGAAAAAAAAAAGAGAGAGAGAGAGAGAGAGTACTATGTATTTCGTTTATTGAATTAATATTCCATTCTTCTTATTCAGGATCATTGAACTCTAAGTCTATGGAAAAGAAAAAATTGTTTATGATGATAGTTGCGTGAAAATTATTATCTTTGTTGTTGTTATATGTTTAATATAGTATTCAAAACATAAAATATAAGCTATTTGTTGCGATCTATACTATAAGTATATAATATTAAAGAAGATAAACTACTGAATAGATGAAATTAAGGTATTTGCAATGTGAACTCTTTCTATGCAATAATTAGTAGCCAAATTACGCACTGTAGTATGTATTACAGTAAAAGAAAAACTGTGATACTGTAAACACAGTTTAGATTTTTCACATTAATCACAGCGACGTGATGTAGCATTATTGTGAAATGTTATCTGTTTTATGCGATATATAAGCAATTGTTATTACTTAATGTGCAAACGTATTATTGGCAGCGGTCTGTAACTACACAATAAGTTTTTTACTACATTATTACATACTTTTAAAACTGATCGTGACCCCGTATAAATCTCTGTGGATGTGCTCGACACATCCTGTTTAATGTATTTACCAGTGATTTAATTAACTTAAAAATTTAAGTTATATATATTCTATTAATTTATAAACCCAACCATGCGCCTTGCGTCTACATTTTTCTCTTTCTTACATGCAATCGAGTAAAGACGAAATATTAAATGATGTTGGAGGAAGTAGGGACATTGTCAATAGTTTATTTTCTTTGGTTATAACTTATTTATTTTTTTCAATAAAGAGTGAATCAGATTTATAATAAATAAGCGTTACATTTCTTTTTTTCAAACTATAAGAGTAGCAATTAAATAAATAGATTATTTAGATTAATAACACAATTCACGACATAAAATTTTTAAATAGATAATAATAATAATATTCTTAAGAAACAAAGAATGTCATTATATACGACAAAGTGCAAAGTAAAAGTACAAAATTTTACTTCTCATTCGAATCTTTGTATACCTCGAAAAACGAAAGATCAATTTTTAGTAGTTTATTATATATCCTCATACATAGCCAATAAGAATTTTGATAACACTTTAATGTGGGGGAAGAATGATTATTATAGTGCATATTATAGGAATCTGCAGAGTCCCTCTTATCGCATTTGTATTTCGATAGAAAATTTATCGATACACAATAATTACAAGGTGACGCAAATCCAACGATTTTATATAAAGTTATCAAATTCGTTTACTCACTCATACATGGGTGTTGTGTGTTTCACACTCGAGAGACAAACAAGAAAATCAGTTTTCAATATATATATACATACATACATACATATGAATATGCACTCTACATCTATGCATATGCACAGAATGCTTGTAACTGGTGATAAAAGCAAGCAGGGAGTGATTCTTTGTTTTTGAGAAAAATAAATTTGAAAATTTGTTGTGTAAATGTGTACTTGATTCAGTTTCTGCTCGATGGATTTTACTATTTTATTCTCGGATATTTTGAAGAGTATTTTTGCTCTTCTTAATATATTTACAATTTCTTGTTTTAGTATTATTATACTTATCGAACAAGGCTTTTGGGTTGCAGGAACAAGGGTTACAAACTCGGTCAAATATATGTGTATTCGATAAATTTTCAAACTCACTTCTTTCAAAAACAAAGGCTTCTATAAACAAATTTGATTCTACATTTTCAGCTTACTTTTTCATTATACCATCAATTAAAGAGCATCCTGTATAAATTGATGATCTACAGATCGATTAATTCATGACGTATGTGACACACGTAGATCACATATTATACATACCACACAACATACAAATACACGATTGCGAATCTTTTAAATGTAAAACGTGAAGAACTGTTATAGGGGGGGAAAAAAAAACAAACAAACCAAAACCAATCTTATCTTCGCCAATTTTATGTTAATTGAAAAAATAAAATACAATTTCGATAATATGAGAGAAAAGTTCTTCCTCTGTTACCGTAATAATAATAATAATAATTTATCAAAATTGAAGTCCTTTTTATAATCATACATTGGTATTAGACTCAAGATATGTAATTGTAAAAAAAAGAAAAAGAATTAATGATAAAAAAAAAGGCCTTCCTTTAATTGTTCAAAATTGACAAAAATCAAGGACAATGCACTTATAAGAATATGCTAAGAATATGGTAGAACAAAAGAAAGAGAGATAGAAAATATAACCGATTGAAAATGTTGAAAAGGATCTAGAAAAATCAATGGTAAATCCTAACTCGTGTGATTCTGAAGCGCCGTCTATCTATGGGACATACCACCAACGTATGGGATTTCATCAGGAGAAAATCAGAAGAAGAGGTCAGAAAAGACAGGACAGGGTAGAGTAGTAGTGGGAACAGGACAGGGGGATACGCAAGTCAAACACACAGTCGTCGCAGGTGTCGCGTTGCACGCTTTCTCTACAATTTCTATTTTAAAACATTAAAACGCTGTCAGGTATTTTTGTCGGATTATTAATTATTTCTGAAATTTCATCGATTTTCATTACTTTTCTTTTGTTCACGTTTGACTCGTTAACTTCGATCACCGGTGATGAGAGGGGAGCTAAAATAAAGATATTAAATGTTGATTTTTTTATCTCATTAATATTTATCGCAGCGAACTCTTCACGTAAAAAAAAGGGATAAAAAAGAAGAAGAAGAAGAAAAAAAAAAGAAGATTAATATTCAAGGAAAAGAGAAAGAGATCAATGTCCGCTTTGGTCTATCCAATGCTGGTTCCATGAAATTAATGCTAATTAATAATCGAAGTTAATTTGGAAATGTAATTTTTGTCGAGTTCCGGGTCTACGTAGAGAAGGATATGGCTTTCTTGTGTCCAGTTCGTATACGCCGAGGGAAGAAAAAAAAACGTAAGTTGTAAGAAAAATAAAATGTTCTTTCTTCTTTTTTAAGAATATATATGAATTTTGAGGTACCAGGTATGGGGTTCTCATCTGTTGCACTTGTAACAATTATATTGTTCTTGAATTTAACCAAATATTTCTTGAAATAATTTGTTTGCAGCTATATATAGTCTTGATTCATGATATTTTATAATTTAATTTAATATTTTATTCTGTAGAAGAAATAATTGATTAGAAATTTTTTTAACGCTGTATGTATTTTTAAAGACTAATGTATTTTAATTTGTATATTTGTATAGCTGGAATTCATAACTTCAATTTGGAAAAGGACTGTGTTGGCACAGGAGGTACAGGACTCGGTACAGGAACCAGAGCGCCATTACCACCTGGTCGTATAACTGGCAGTGCAAGCATAGAAACTTTAGTGAGAGTTGGGATAGAAAAGGAAAATGGACTTTCTCCGGATAGTAAAATGGTTATCGTTCATGACTTTACACCATGTGTCGATGACGAGTTGCAGGTCAAAAGAGGACAGGTTAGATTATTTTACATTGTATTATTTTTTTAAATTGACTCTTTGAGCTTAATATTTCATTTGTTTTTTCTTTTCATTCAATTTAGGTTGTAAATGTATTATATAGAGAAAATGACTGGGTATATGTAATAGCAGCGGATACGCGTATGGAAGGATTTGTGCCACATTCTTACTGTGCACCTTATACATCGCAATTAGCTGAATTGACGCTTGCTACTCTTATGAATAATGTTAAAAAAAAGTTGCCTAGATCCAATGAGGGTGACGGTGATATCTCCAGTACGGGTCGCTCTCAAGCATTGGATGCACCACAAACTGATACAGGGTCAGCATCAGATTGTGAAAGCTATACTCGCAATGTTGTAACCGCTGATATTAATGTTAATCGATCTAATATTACTCAATCGCAAAATTCTATACAAACAATATCGTCTCAACCAGATGTGCATCCCTTTTTCAAGGTATAATTAATTTAACATGATAACTCTTCAATTAATTAAACTAATATATATATATATAAATATTAAGTTATTTTTCATTTCATTTAAAGGATCCTTCAGCTGGAAGATATATTGTGTTATATACATTTGTCGCACGAGATGAAAACGACGTAAGTGTTGAAAGAGGAGAATTCGTAACTGTGCTAAATAGAGACGACCCTGATTGGTTTTGGGTGCTTCGACATTGCGACGGTAACGAAGGATTTGTACCATCTGGATTCGTTTATCCAGGACATGTACTTCATTCGTATGCAACAACAGGTACCGCTGCAACGACAGCAACTTCAGCCGAAACGCATACATTAGGTTTGTAGTTTATATCCTTAATACATATAAAGTAACAACTTATGACAAATATATTTATTTATTAAAATTGTGATAAACAAAAATGATTATATATAAAATTATCGTATCATAAAACATATATTTAGGTTGCACGAATGAGTATTTAAAAACCTAATAATATGACATTTGTTTTAAAAGAGACTGGCAATGGAAATATAACGGGAAGCGAACAATTACAACAGAAAAGTTTACGAGACTTCAGAGAAGAAACTCCTGGCACCGAATTAGTAGTACTCTACGATTATAAGGCGCAGGCGCCAGATGATCTATCAGTAAGAAGAGCCGACTGGATATATGCAGATTTGGGGAATCAAACGGTTGATGGTTGGCTTTGGGCATATGCACCCAAAACTCGGAAATATGGTTTTATTCCTAAGGCATATGCTCGTCCTCCTGCTATGACCAGCTTGTGATACATATAGCAATTTTCTATTTCCATTTTTATATATATATATATATATATTATACTAATAGAATATTTCTATATATATATATATGGTTTTCTTGTTAAATCATATTTTTCTTTTACCATTTTTCATAATAATCTAATATCGCAAACGAGTATTTTCTCGTTAATGATTTGCGTCAAATTATCAACATAAAATATTCTCCGATTATCGAAAACGTGACTAATGTATGATAACGTTTAAGTTGAGATTGGTGCAGCCAGAAGTAATATGACCGATCAAACCTTCGTGAAGAACGATACAATCACCTTTAAAGAAAACTTCTTGGGGACGTTGTGCAGTCCTCAGTGAATTTATTGGACCCGTAAATGTTAACGATCGAAAACTTTCGTTATCGATATTATCTACGACCTGTTTAAAAACCTTTCTTTTAGCATGTTGACACGAATTTGATATCTTAAAAAATGAATATATAGGTTAACGTACTTGAATAGTATATCGGAGAATATCTGCAGCATTTCCGATATCCAATCCCGCGATCCAGACGATTATTATATTCCTTTCGCATTGACCTTCTCCACTAGCATAAACTTCATTGGAAAATGAATAACTATTTGTGGGGTGTAAACGAGCAGCTAATAGTGGAAGTGGTAGACGATTCCGATATTTAGGATTGATCTGGTTACTATTGAACAATCGTGCAGCAGAGTCTCTTGCAATCAAATAAAAATTCATGTTAGAGATAAATTCTAACGAATTGAGTCGAATTCATGATTTATTAAAATCGATTAGTTCATGATGATAATTATAATACTCACGATAATTTACCAGATACCAGTAGAAGAGCTAAACATCGACTGGTGTTATAAGAAAGTGCTGAGAAACCAACGATCAATGTACTTTTCAGCCCAGGATCGACGCTCAGAATAGGTACTTCCGGATGATCGAAAAGGAAATGATGCGTTAATGCCGAAAAAGCAACGTTAACGGAACAATCGACGCGAGGACAGCGTATTGGTCTACGAGAACATTCCCAGGTAGTTTGTACATTGAATTTTAATTCAGAACCGTAGTGATCTCGGTCATCTTTCCGTAACAAGTTAAAGTAACTTTGTTGCTGATAATATTTGGCATCATTTTGTTCGACATTGCAATTATCAGGATAGGTAGAGTCCATCATTTTATGTCCTTCTGTAGAGACACAGGTTGTTATTGTAAATTCTTGAATTTACTATAATTCATGTCGTATTTTACAAATTGTTCTTGTCGTTGTTGTAATTGGTTTTCACTGGATTGTGCAAGTATGTTTATAAAAGGAAAATATTTGATTATCAGTGCCACCGACGTAGCGGCACTTGATACTTTAACTTACAAATATAATAAGGATAGTTGAGCGTGGGAAGAGATAAAAAAAAAGAAGAAGAGATAAGTGCATATCAGAAAAGAGAGGACAACGAAATTAAAGATATCTGCGTTTACGTGGCGTTGACCTGATTGAAAGGAATAGTGTTCTATGCAACGACGACACAAGAGATGTCCTTGGAAAGAAATAGATGTTCGTTTTAAAGCAACATTCGTCTCGTCTGTAGTTTTCCCAGTTAGACTGAGATGACAAACAGAGCACAGACCAAGTCTCGTCTCTGTTTTAATCTCTGGATTTGCGTGATGATTTGATGATACCATCTTCTTCTTTTTTTCTTTGCCCTCTTCTTCTTCTTCTTCCTCTTCTTCATCTTCTTCGTATTCCTCTTCTTCCGTCAATTCCATAGAAATCCTTTTATCGCATGCCCTTTCACTCGTCTGCAGCTGTTTGCTGCATTTAACGTAATGCTGATAATCCATTTCCTTAGAAAAATATCATCAATTCGTTGTAGATTAATTTGTCTCTCTTCCTCTTTGTTTTATTAGAATCGTAAAATAGAACAAAGCGAACTTCGGATAAAGTAATATTTACATTTTTGGAACAATCTTTGAAAAAAAAAAAAAAAAAATAAATTCATGATTTAAAGAGATTCACTCTGTATATGTAAGGATTTTCTTAATAAATAAGAAGTATTGCATTGTGGTGGATTCAGGATACAAAAGTTAAATATAATAACAGCTTGCTTTATGAATAGCATAATACTTGCGAGAATATCTAAAATAATAGGAAATGGTTTAAAAAATTCAGCAATCTATGATTAAAGCTTATACTCAAATTAAAGGTGTTCAGTGTTTGAACAATTTATGTAATTTTAACTATCTTAATTTAATTTTATAATAAAATGAAGACCATAACTTGGTATTAACTATTTGGTTTGAATCCACTATTACGATATTTCCCATTTAGTAAGATAACCCAGTATATTGAGAAAGAAATAACGATGATCTCTTTTCCTCAATGTGTTCGCAATGACGTTTTATTCGGTCACGTGCCTTTCGTTGATTTTTAATCGTTCGGTCGTCTGCCCCGTTATTATCACAATGATGATCCACCGTCCTTTTATCCATTTTTTTCTTAAAATTTCTTGGGTCAATTTGTTTATCGTCCGGCACGATAACCCTCGTTCCGATAATACGTCAATGTACCTTCACTATATAACTGCGAATCGTACGAGTGCAATTACTAAAAAAGAAGAAGAAGAAGACTCGCTTTTTCTATTATCTGAAATACGTAATTACTTTTTTTTTTTATATTTGCTATAAATGGAAATATTGTTTAAAATAACCGAACGAAAATATTTGATTTTGTAAAATACAGAAACAATAAGTTAAGCGTGCGTTCTTGCGCAAAGAGGCATTTCTTGTTTACTTTTATGTTTAATTATTTTGAAATATATTTTATCGTTTAAACATTTAGCGACAACGTTGCGAAAGAATGCACTTCTTCGAAGATTAAACTTACTGCATTAAAAGTGAGGTCAGAAAAAACCGACTAAAGAAATATAATAAAAATTCTTAATGACGTAAATCTAGTTAACCCCTCGTTAAAAAAAAAGACGAAAAAATTTGACAACGTTTTTAAAAGCAAGGCATCGTAAACGAATTTGACGATAACAACACGATACAATATAGTTTTTTTTTTATACTCGAAGAAATATATTAATGGCCGGATTATAACAGTCCCAAAAATAATTATAATAAATCGTATTTAGAGTTTTTATTGTAAACCCGTGTAATTTATTTTAATTTTATTTTTCTACCCGTTAACCGGAAAGACCTTGATTTATGAATATAGTATGTATGTATGTATGTATGTGATTACATTTGTCAGACCATGTTGGCAGAGAAACAAATTCCGGTGATTCCGGAAAGAGTTTAAATCCTCTGCCATTTATTATATATACTTAATTACACACATGCATATATACCAACGTAATGTGCTACGCGTGTATCAAATACAAATTTCTTGTTCTTTCATTTTCACATAATTTAATCAAATATTACAAGTTACGATATCATCTATGTAATAATAACAATTAATTACTTGCTGAGAATATCTTTATTTCGCAGTTGCAAGTAATAATAATAATAATAATAATATTTAGGTGATGTATTTACGTGATACATAAATCACTGCTCTTAAAATTTGTATATGTAAATAAATAATTTATAATGAACGTGAGCAAATCGAATACGTTAAAATAATTTTTGTTTCTTTCTTTCTTCTTAATTATGACGATTATTATACAAAGGATTTGAATTTTAAATATTTAATAATTGCACTCTAATAAGAAAAAGAAGAGAAGTGTTTGTTTTGTTGCAATACACTTTTCTAAAGATACGTTCTCGTTGAAGTGATCTAAACCATTGCATGATGATTAAAATTAAATGTACATATTTATATATTAAAGTGATTTAAAATAATAGTGTATAATATTGGATACGTTATTTTTTATTTCATTTAAGCACAATCCGATAGAGTAGGATGTGTTTGTCGCGCTAAAATATATATTTTAATAGCTAAAAGTAAATAATTAACAATAGATGAACTATGCTCTGAGCTTACAAATGTTTATCTAATTTCTATGTATGATATATTTTTCATTATTTATTTATTTATTTATTTTTAAATACTCATTCTCTTTATGACTTGTAATTGCGTACAAATCTCATCAATAATACTATTTATCCCAAGATCACCTGTTTTCATATAAAAGTTTATAATGCGATAAGATATATACCTAACTGGTTTATTCTATTAACGAATTAACTTTTTCAATTTAATCTTATAGAAGCAGATTCTCTTGTATATCAATTTCTCTGTATACATTTGCAGAATCAAATTTTATTATTCATTGGAAATAACTTTTCTTTCTTTCGTTCTTAATTGTTCAAGACAAAATAATACAATAAAATAAGATGCATTATGATGATGCTTTTAAACTATATTAAATATATAGTTTTTTAACAATTATGCGTTATTATTAATGTAAGATCATCTTTTTTATGTCCTGTTAATCTTAAAACTTAATATATTATATTATTATAAATATTTCAATTCTTTTTTTTTTTACTATACAAGCTTTGACAATTATCGCAGAAATGAATAATACTTTATCGTGGAAACCTCAATCTTGACTGCCCTGTTTTTAAATCTTATAAAGACACCTTTACTTTTATTGATAACGTCTTAACATGTTATATCCATCATTTACTTTCATCACAGCCAAGAGAAGAGTCTTTTGTCGAAATATAAGTTTATATATTTATATGTATATATTAAAAAAACAAGGAAAAACTTTACATTGCTTCAACATATCCGGTTTCTCATGTAATATGATGTATAAGAGACCGGATTTAAAAAAATTGTTAAATAATTTCTTATTCTTATCAAAAGATGTTTAAGATAACAAAAGTAATTTCAGAATCGTTAAGAAAATTATTCGATTAACGAAGGTATTTCGGCGATATTCTCTATACAATTATTTGAATAATCGAACAAAAATTTAAATGAATCCTTTTATCTAGCTATATATGTATCATTTAAATTAAATATTATTTTAATAGCACAAAGTTGCCATTACAATTTAATCATCTAGGAAAAAAATTTAACAATTTGACATAGATACAGATCAAACATCATGCATGGTCCACGTAATAATTAATAACAGGCTATGCAAGGCGCGCGATTTATGGATAATAGATATAAACATATAACTCAAAATATACTGCATCACACTCAAAAGAAATATGTACTTGTGAATATATTATACATTTATCTACAACAACACAATTTCTAATGAGTTATATGTATACGCTATTGAACTTGCAATCCTTGTAGTTTTGTACAAGAAGGTGTATCTATACGTTTAGCTTTTTCGAACATTTCCGAATCTTGAAAACTACGAGCTTTCCATAACATCGCTTCTCCTACGAATAATAAGAGAATGATTGAGTATTAATATAGAATATTTTTATAATACAAAAATATTATACTTATTTTTAACGTACTGTAACTTCTTTCCCTATAACAGTCTTGTCTTAAAGTCAACAAATACTCTTCCTCAACTGATATTTCTAATCGACGCAAACTGCCCTGATATTCGGTATGGAAATTTTCTTTAACGTAATATGGTACATTAAGTTTTTGAGTTTTTCTTGTTATAGAATATTTGCTAATAAAGGAATGAAAAATGTTAACATCTTGATAATAAATTTCACAATGTATTATTCGTTTTTATAATCTCAAAAATCATATATTTAATAAAAAAAATCACTCTTGCAATATAATAATGAATACTTACGCACTAGGATGTAAACTATATATAGGATCTGATATAAAAAAACTGCTCATCATAGATATCAATATTAACAACAAAAGAAGCAATGATTGGACAAACGTCGTATATCCAGTTGCTTGCTAAAAGATTATAAATTATTTATAATTATCTTCAAAAAAAAAAATACATTATATAATATTGAAATATTAATATTTTCTACTTTTCTTGATACCTGAGAATGAGAGCTCTGAGATTGTGTTTCTTGCTGTCTCATCCATCTACCACCTGTACGTCTCATATAAAATTCTTGTTGAGGTATTCCTCCACCAAAGAACATATTAAATAATTCCTCAGCAGTGATGTCAGCTAAATAATATTTAATAAACATTTTAAATAAACATTTTCATTAAAAATACTTAAATATTCAAATTACCTTCAAAACCTCGCGTGTAATTATAATGCGTATGAGTCTGACGAGCTTGGCTACTTTGTAGTCTTTCCTCTTCGGGACCGTAAAGATCATATTGTTTCCGTTTCTCAACATCCGTAAGAATAGCAACAGCATTTCCAATAGCTTAATTTAAAAATTATATAACACATTTTTAATCTATTATTTATCTTATGTCGTTAAATAATCTTTTGTTAAGATGATTTACCTTTAAAAGATTCTGCAGCTCCTGGTGCTTTGTTTTTGTCAGGATGTAATTGAAGCGCCAATTTTTTGTAAGCTTTTTTGATATCGCTATCAGTTGCCTCTTTATTTACTCCCAAAATTTCATAATAATCTTTACATTTCTTAATTCTATAAACGTTTGATTAGATTAAACAATGACAAACCTGTATTATTTGTAATTATTTAAGATTATACTCTTATGTTAAACAATATAATTTTCATTGTACTTTAATGTATATGTAAATATTAAATAGAATAAAATGATATATTAAAGAGGTATATATATATATATATATATATATATGTATATATAAAAGGTGTATGCCTTTTCACTGCTTCAAGTTGATCTTTTGTATATTCGACAGTAGCCTGTGCTTGAGAGCCTTCTTTATTAGCGGTATGCCTCTTTCTAACGGTAGGCTCTGATTCACTTTTTCCATTTTGTTTTAATAAATTTGTTACTTTTGTTAATAGATCTATCAAAATAATATACAAAGTCATCTCTTCTATAGATTAAACAACAAAGGTTATTATTTGTATTTCTACTTGGCCCTTAACGATACACTCTGCGACGTGATTAATTATATTACAAGAACAAATACTCTATATTTAAATGACAATATTAATTACATTTCTCTACGCACCCTTAATCTTGCACTCAATTAAATGTAATTAATACTGTTTATAGGAGTAAATGAGTGATCTATTAAAAATCTGAAGTAAGAAAAATCATACGAGAACTTTTATTCCTTACCATCTGTTTTTTGGGTCGGATAAAGTTTTTGTGCCTTGCGTATAAATTTTTCCGCATCTTCGAATTTTTTTTCTCGAATATAACGTTCCGCAAGATCGACACATCTTTCTGCCTCATCTTTGTTACCGTCCATGTTAACTTCACTTCGAAATCAGATTTGAGAGTGAGAAATTGATAGAATAAATCGAAAATGACAGTGCAGAATTATAAACAAATTCGATCAAGTCAGCCTATTACGCGACTTTCCCCACGATTATTTCAATAATTTAATAAATTATGTGATAATGATCAACATTGCGCATGATATCGGAAAAACACGAATGTATTGTTTAATGAATTACGACGACGAACGAACTTTTCCTTTACGAAAATCTCGATCGTGACTGGACAACGTGTATAATCTATCACGTGACGTGTATCTAACTGCGGTCATTAGATACTTTTACACAAATATCATTGGGTTGTTCAATTTTTCATCAACCATGAACATTAACGATGCACATTTGTATTTTTTATTATTCAATACAATTCTAACGATTAATTTGAGATGGAAAATTAAAAATTAAGCCGAATAAAAGGATTCCTTGCACGACACACAGATTTGTTTTAATAACATTTGAGTCATTAAGGTAGTTTTCCATTAAAAGTACGTTGTAAATTGATGATCGTACTTTTTTATTTTTCTACTTTTTTTTTATTTAGACTAATTATTTCAATTTTATTATTGTATTAATAATTGTATTATATAGTGTGGTGATTTTAAAAATAATAATTGTCTAATAATTTTCATTTGTCGGATTATTCAAGAATGCCGCGCTTTCAAAGTTTTTTTACTCAACATGATGTTTCATGTATATGTATTATATTATCGATGATTTAAATATTATATGACATTTATAAAGCTTCATGCTCTGTGTGTGTGAATAACTCTGGAAAGATAAGAAAACATTTTGTGCTTATCCTTTTATCACATCTACAATATATACTTCCTTATCTTAGGGATATATCAAGGTTATTATTTAATACAATAATTATCCGACGATTGTGTCAAAGATAGATTAAAACGATTTAAAGTAACGTTTGCAAAATAAGTAATAAATTAATTGTAATAACTATCAGATTCACGATACAGATTTTTATATCAATAAAGAGAAATTTATGTAAAATCAATATTATTTTATCAAAGATAAATAATGAGCGTTCTAGTATTATTTATATTAATAAAGTCAACATTAGAAGTGAATACATTATCTAAAAGTTTATATTTCCAATTAGATGGCCACTCGTTGGGGTATAGTCGGCGCTGGAAAAATTTCGCATGACTTTGTAGCGAGTATAACGTCCAAAGAAGAGCATGAAGTAATTGCTGTTGCTGCAAAAGATTTTTCGAGAGCGATAAATTTCGCAAAAGATTTAAATATTAAAAAATCTTATAGTAGTTATATGTTATTAGCAAAAGATAAAGATATTCGTATGTAATACTACGTTATTATATTTAAAATATGCGTGTAAAGGAATAAAAAGCTAACTTTCTTAATTGTTATATTTTTTCAGAGATTGTATATATTGGTACGTTGAATACAACACACTATGAATTAGCAAGGATTATGCTAGAACATGGTAAACATGTACTTTGCGAGAAACCATTAACAATGAATATGAACCAAACGAAATCGTTGATAAAATTTGCTAGAAGTAAAAATCTTTTCCTAATGGAAGCAGTTTGGAGTCGTTTTTTCCCATCTTATACAATCATTCAAAAAGAAATTGATTCCGGCAATATAGGAAAAATTCGTCAAGTTATTATTCCACTTGGATTTAATTTAGAAAATGTTGAAAGAATTAAGTACGTAAATAAAACTATTTGTTTTTATTATATATTAATAATATCACTTTATATTTGATCGCATCTGTAATTAAACTAAATAATTATTATATAAATTAATATTTTATAAGTTCTCTATGATAATTTTAGTAAGAAGAGCTTGGGTGGTGGTACCATATTGGATTTAGGTGTATATTGTCTACAATTTCTCTGCATGATTTTTAATAATAAAATGCCTCATACGATTAAAGCTACTGGATTCGTAAACGAAGATGGAGTAGACGTATCAACTTCTACAACACTTTTGTACGATGAAAACATAACAGCTACTATTTTAACGCATAGTTTAGTAACTTTGTCTAACGAAGCTTATATCTATGGAGAAAAAGGAACAATACGTGTACCAAATTTTTGGTGTCCTACTGAACTATATTTGCCAGGGCAGCATTCCCAAATTCCATTACCGGAATCTGAATATAAAATGAATTTCAAAAATAGCGAGGGATTATATTATGAAGCGAATGCAGTTCGTTTGTGTCTTCAAAAAGGTATTCCACTCTTTTAACCATTGAGTCCCAAGTAATAAAATCATGCTGTTTAGATCTTTTGTCCAAAAGCTACATTATTGAACACGATTTTTCTAAATACATCTAGGACTCAAACAGTTAATATCAATTCTTGATATAACATTGCTTTTTTATTTAACAACTATATATGTATTCTGTATAGGTAAGGTAGAACACCCACTCATGACTCACGAGACATCTATATTAATTGCACAATTAGAAGATGAACTTCGAAATCAAATTGGCGTTACATATCCTGAAGACTCAATTTTTTAATAATGATTCTTAATTTAATATACATATATATAAATTGATGTGTATGTATAAATACATATATAAATTATATTATACATTTATAATAATAATAATAATAATAATAAAAAGAGTTCATTTTAATTTGTTTTTTTCCCCACATTCTCTAAATTACATAGTATAAGTGAAAAGAAAGAAATATTTTTATACGAGTAATATAAAAAGTTTGTACCATTTATTTTTTGAATGCATGAAGAGCATAAAACATCGAAGTATTCGATGACCAAATCCATTCATGTTTTAATGGATTATATATTAATCCATGAATCAGTTTAGTTTTTAAACCATCTAATAGGAGAAAATATTTTGTCAGAATAATACAACTAAGAATTTATAATTATATAATAATCTTATCGATCTATATATAATGCGTATGTATACATATATATATATATATATATATATATATATAGTATCTTACAAATTTCTAGCAAACGTTGAACTTCTTCTGGCGAAATAAATTTATTCCATTCGTGTGTTCCCATCGGTACATATTTAAGTATATATTCTGCTGCAATAATTACACTCAACCAAGATAACAAAGTTCTGTTTGGTGTAGTAATGAACAGCGACCCTCCAGGCTTCACAATTGCTGAACAACACTAATTATAATTGATAGTTCAAAATAAAGAACTATAAAAGAATTCTTGTGCTTTCATGCTATTTAACGTATTCCTTGCCATGTGTACCATTTCCAAGAAACTCATTTCTATGCCAAATGATATATAATTTATTAAGCCTTATAGTTTGTATCATTTTTGGTACACATGGTATGGAAACGACAATTAATCAATATCAGCTTGGTGGATAACGGGTTAATCTATTTGATTCGTGTATATGTCATAAATACTTACTTTAAGAAACAATTGTGGATCGATAACGTGTTCTATGACTTCTGAAGCTACAACTGCATCATACTTCTCTTTATTTTCTTTCTCAAAATTTTCGACAGTAGTTTGAACATAATTTAATTTTCCTAATAAGTCAGAATCTAATAAGGCATGTTTCTTAGCAACATCTATCAACTGCAACGAAGTATCTATTCCAGTAACTTCAGCTCCTATTCTGGCTAATGGTTCGGACAATATTCCACCACCACATCCGACGTCTAAAATCTTAGTACCTTTTAATGGTAAATTTGTATCACCTTTAATAATTCCTGTGTTAGCTAAGCCGTCTCGTACAAATTGTATTCTATTGCGATTAAATTGATGAAGAAGAAATAAATGACCATTGGGATCCCACCAATCATTACTCATTTTTTCAAAAAATTCAATTTCTTTGGGATCTATAGTAGATCCAAATCTTACGCTGTTTATTACACATTTAAATGTTTCTGAAATGCTAGAGAAATATATTTAATATTATTATAATATTTTAATTAAACGGATTATTATGTTCAAACGAATGTATCATTTATTATTTACTATTATTTCTTAATCACCCATTTTTATCTATTTTTACTTTCAATTTACAAAAACCATTTTGTATACATACTTATTGAATGAAATAAATTTTCCATAGGTATTACTTCGCATTAAAATTTTTCGTGACTTCATTCTTCACCGTTTCTATTTTATCAATAAATTAAACAATTTTGTATAACATTTATATATTAACAAAGATTAAAAATAGATATAATATATAAGATATTTCTTAACTATATAACAGTTAAAAAAAATTATATTATATAATGATTAATATGATAAAAGAAGATATATCTCAATATGTTTCATATAAAAACAATTGACTACACAGTTGGATTCTAATAAACAATTTATATCTTATTGTCGATATTAATCCTTATAGATCTAGCTTCCACGTGACACAAATATTTTGTTGTGTGGTCGTACAATACATGAAAAATGTGATAAGAACGTATATTTGCAGAAAATAATTGTAACCCTGCGAAAATCACGTATGAAAAGATAACAACCGATAAAAGGGTTAAGTTTAAGAATTGAGAGGATTATACTGATATGTAATTCTGAATCGTTGATATTAGAGTTAGCACAATTTGTGTTCACCTATTTATATGAAAATTACGATAATTCATCTTGACTCTTTGATCTATCGATGATAACTTATCATTTAAATGTCAGAACTCATGATGTTATTTAAAAAGTAAGAAATATAAAGTCTTTAAAAGATTCCGATATAAATTATTTAAATCATTTATCATTATCATATTAATTTATTGTTTTGTGTGCTTACCCACGAAGCCTATATACAAGGAGGACGATCGCAGTGTTATAAATGTGTCAACGTATATACATTATGAGAGGATGATTTCTATTGCCACTAGAGAGCGCGTCGATTCGACGGATCAGATCAAAAAACAAAAAACATCGAAGAGAACTATTTGGGTGCGTTCCACTAAGCGCTCACAACGATCACGCTCACGACCACAGTTTTTCCCGTTCCACTTACCTACGAGCGTTACTGTCGTAAATTCAAGTGGAATGGACTATGGTGCGTTTTGAGCGTGGAGGTAATAATACAAATGGCGAGGTAGTGAAAAGAAAGTAAAAGATTAAAGAGGTTAAGATTTAATCTGTAATCCTTCATGTCAGTTTCACGGTCGCCATTTTTATTGTTGTCAGTTTCGAAAAAACCATTAATTTTCTCAACGCTCACTACGACCCACGTTTTCAGATGGGTCGTTGTGAGCTTCGCGTGAGCGTTAGTAATGATTTCATGAGTGACGTTTTCGCCGCGACCACAACGACCGCGATCGTTATGTGGAACGACTAAAGGAGCATTTTGATCGTTGTGAGCGCTTAGTGGAACACACCCTAAATCTGAACTCCTGAACACCACCGCCGCCCTCGTGGAGAATTATTGTACTTGGTATTTACTTATTTTCAACAACACAAATTCGTCCTCCTTGTATAGAGCTTCATTTGCTTACCTTTGCTAAGTTGAATTGAACTATAAATTGGGTTAAACGTTAAAATAACAATTCTTTAATTACAACATATTATAAACAATTAGAATTGAAATAATATTTCAAACTTAGTACCGTTTAATACTACCGCGAATTTTTTTTTTTTTTTACACTTAAATAATGGGATCATTAACAAGCAGACAAAATGCTGGTGTAGAAGAAGTTGATATTGTTTCAAATCATGCATATAAATATCCTCCACGCTCTGGTTAGTATAATATATATGTTTTTTTATTTTATATTAATGATTAAGTATTATTAGAATAAAATGAAATTAAACTATATAAAGTGTATATTTACATATATATACTAATAAATTTAAGATATTTATATTTGTAGATATATATATTTTCTGTAGAAAATTAATATTTTTACTATCATTCATTTATAATATAATAAATAAATTTATATATATAATATATAAAAATAAAAATTATCTTTTTTTACAATATAGGAAGCTATTTTGGTAGTCATTTTATTATGGGTGGTGAAAGATTCGATACTACACAACCAGAAGCATACCTTTTTGGAGAAAATGCAGATTTAAATTTTTTAGGCAGTCGACCAACACCTGTATGAATAATTCAATTCATTTCATAAAAATGTTTAACAATTTGCACAATATATCAAGTAAAAGTATATGTTACAGTTTCCATATCCTCCACCACAAACAAATGACCCTACAAAAACATTAAAAAGTTTAGTAAATATCAGAAAAGAGTCATTAAGATTGGTAAGAAATGTGGATCAAACTTCAACATCCTCACAGTGTCATAATGTAAAACGTTATGGTGATAGCGATGCTGACAAGAAACCAAATCGTTTCAATATTGAATTTACTTTTGATTGCGACGTTAGATGTGCTATCACAATATATTATTTTTGTACAGAAGAAGTTACAACCAAAGGGGTTACGTATGTATTATTTTCTTCAAGTTTTCATCTAAGACAGATAGAGAGAGAGAGAGAGAGAGAGAGAGAGAGAGAGAGAGAGAGAGAGAGAGAGAGAGTAGATGTAACATTGTCAATAATTTTTAAAATCATATATTACAAATAAAAATATTTTTTATAGATATGTACCGAGAGATCCTTCTATGAATTCTGAAACATATCACTACAAAAAGGGTGCTAATCAATTGTTCTCTCAAACGTCCCATATATTTGATCCAAGTCTTTATAACGAAGATGATTTAATGTACAATGCAGATAGAGAAGTATGTAATACCAATATAATGTTTTAAAATACAAGAAAGTTATTCTGTATTTTATTCGTTTCGATCTTTTGTTCTTACATTAACAGATTATTCCAATAGCAATATATTGTATAGCAGAGGAAGGATCAGACGAACCAAAACAGTCTCACACAACCATTGCAGTAGTAGAAAAACATTCGGATGGAACATATGTATTAAAAGCACTTAAGCAAAAACTTTATGTAGATGGACTTTGTTATTTATTGCAAGAAATTTATGGAATTGAGAATAAAAACACTGAAAGTGCAAAGGTATAAATTAATATATTAATATATTTCTATTAATTAAACATATTCTACGTATTTTTATCATTAAAAAAATACTATTGTACAGCAACAAGGCAGTGACGAAGATACAGACGATAATGGTTCTGAATGTGTGATTTGTATGTGTGATGTCCGTGATACTTTAATTCTACCATGCAGACATTTGTGTTTGTGCAATGGTTGTGCTGATTCCCTTCGATATCAAGCAAACAATTGTCCTATTTGTCGTGCTCCTTTCCGAGCTCTCTTACAAATTAAAGCACTTCAAAAAGCAACTGGGACTATTATATCCAATCCACCAATACCAGAGGTAAACGCGTTATACTTTTTACAAATAATATATAATATTTAATATAACATAATTGAATATTCTTAAACTTGTAGGGTAGTTGCGAAAATATTCCAGCAGGTTACGAAGCAGTATCACTTATAGAAGCCTTAAATGGTCCATATCCTCCAAGAACTGCTGTCCTTGCACCTGAATCTCCTGATACACCCGATACAGACACAGCAAGCGCTATTCAGGCTGCAGAAGCATTGAATAGGTATATTTAGAATATTGATGTATCAGTGTATATTAAAAAATAATTTTGTATAGGGGGAATACTCTAATTAATAATTTATTCAATTAAAAATATTTTCTTGCAGATCGGCCGAACGTACTCCTATTTCCAAGCATTTGTCTTCCAAGGATGCAGATATGAGTGCTAGAACTAGTGGTACTCCATGTCCCACTCCAGAATTTAGAATGTCAGTTCTTCTTGCGAGAGATGAAAATTCAGGATCACAAAAAGATTTACATACCCGATCCCCTGCAGTAAGAACCAAATCTGGGCATTCTCGTGATAAATCCGGTCTAAGATCACGTGATACTCTCAGATTAGTCAATGAAAAACAACCTGTTTCATTGTACGAAGTAAGTTTTACAGTTGTAGAATTTTTTGTTTTTTCATTATACACATGATAATTCAAATTTTATTCAACTCTCTATAGTATCAAAATTGTATTATAGATACAATTTTCTTTTTATGTCAACCATATACATTAGTATTTACAGGGCCAAGGACAAGACGAAGATAGCGAAGCAGAAAAATTATCTCCGCTGTTAGATGCAGCAACCAGTACTGAAGTTTTAGATGTTCATAATCATCGAATATGTGATGACATTGATGACGAGATTCAAAATACAGAAAATGATGATAATAACATTACATGTCATTCTCATTAATTTGTAGAATCTTAAACTGCAGCAGGATATAATAATTTTTAAGGAAATACGCATTATGCTCTCTTTAAAAATCATCGTCATACTTTATCATGTATATATTGTAATTTATTCATCATTTTATTCGATACTTTATTTCAAATTAGTATAGAAATTGTATTTTGATGTTAACGTAAGTACTGATGAGATTGTAAATATATAAATTTATGTAATATCAGTATTTTAAAATAATAATGTTTTTTTTTAATTACAAAAATCTAATTATGATTTTTGTTCAAATAAAACTTGCCAATTTCATCACCGTATACGGTGATGAACGTTACGTTAACTAGGTTTAGGTACGTTAACTAGAGATTCAAGGATAAAATGATGGCAATATAAAATATTTATTTACTTTTTTATTTAAATTATTTTTCACAAATTTTCTTTATGCTGTAGCAAGAACTTTTCGGAATTTTTTCCAATCTTCAAGTGATCCATGCTCAGGTAAATATTTAACATTACAACCATCTGGAGCAAGACGACCAGCTACTTTCAATTCTTCATATATAGCACGATCATATTTCGTAAAGCCCCATTTTTTAGATACATAAATCTTCTGACGACCAGGGAACTTAAATTTTGCACGACGTAGAGCTTCTATTACAGCAGCCTTATGGCGATCTGATGAGCGTACGCTCATAATAGGTTGGCCAATGTGTACTCTGGCTACAGTACCTTGAGGTTTACCAAAAGCACCTCTCATTCCAGTTTGGAGTCTATACAAAAAATAATGTTTCTTTTAATTTCTGTATAAACTTTGATTAAAAATTATAATTCAACAAAATAAATATACGATCTTGGAAATAAAATTTGTTTACCTATCAGCTCCAGCACATGATAACATTTTATTAATGCGGATAACATGGAAAGGATGGAGTCTCATACGAATATGAAACTGATCTTTACCAGCATTCTTAACCATATATTTATTGGCGCAGATTCTACCTGCTTCAAGTGCCTCTGAACTGAGTTGTTCATATTCATCAGACACTAAATGTACGCATAATGGGAAATCTTCTACAGAAGCCTTCTTCTTTCCCAGATCGAAAATACGGATTTTTGGATCCGGTACACCACGACAAAATCTTGATTTAGGATAAGGTTTATTTTTGCAATAGCGATAACTGAAACGTAATGTAATATTATTTAATTTAATTTAATTTCTTTTTTTGTTTAAAAAAAAACACTATGCACATAATGTGCAATATAATAATTCCAATCATATTTCTAAGTCACACAACTACTGTTACATATGGACAATTTATGAAAATTTATTCTTTTTATAATAAAAATATGTTGCAATATCTATAAATGATTACATACCACCTAGCTGGTCGGCGCCCCATTTTCGTCTATAATTTTTAAAATAAAATATTAAATTTGAAAATATTTCATATAACTATTTATCAAATAAGTTTATATCACAATAAATTATTAAATATACAATATATTCTACGATGTCACTTGATTATTAATAATAACTTACAATAAAATCTTACCGACCTGTAACGAGGCTTGACACAGAAGACAGGATATTTATTTAAGTCATAAACGTTGTCTAGAGGAAAGATGTGAAGTTGATTCTAACTATACTACTCTATCATTTATTCTATCAGTAGATGGGGCAATCACTCCCCCGACATTCGAGCGATCGAACGCTGCGGCGCTCTAATCGGACGAACTTTTTCATTCGTTGAAAGAATGACTTAAAGTAATGTAGTTTATGGCCTGATATATGTAATATATTTTGGTTATTATGTTTCATATATTGATATTGTATCAATATATTATAATATATATAGATTTACATTAAATTTGAATAGTTCAGGGATGCTGGCCTATAATATATCAAATTTTAATTTATTTTTATCATGGAAACTTCAGAGCTAACGGAAGAAAGCCCTATGAGGAGTTCATTTACAGTTGATGATTTAGATATTGAGATACTACCTCTTATTTATGACATATTAAGAAGGTATGTATTTTAGTTACTGTGCTGTTTTTCAGTTTTATACTAGCTACGAAAACGTATTCTATATCTAAATATTATTTATATACATATCTTTACATAAGTTGAAATAATTTTGCATCCAATCTGTTATTATATATAAATTCATGATTTAACCCGTTTTATTATGTTTAATAATTGTTTAATATTTCATATAATAATACGTATAAGATATTTTCTACTTTTATTTAAGGTTAGAAAAAATAAAATGGCAAGTAAAAAGTTATTATCATAATATAATTATTTATGACATAATTGAAAAACACAGTAAAAAACATTTTTTTTTAATATAAATTGGGTTATTATTTTATAGGGTATATCTATGATTATAATTTAATGTAATTAAAGATGATCATTTAATTATTTTCAGTGTGGAAAAAGATCCTCATGATACAACTCAAAAAGCAAAAGAATCACAAGATACTAGTCATAAAATACTAGAGTTGCAAAAGAAATTAGATTCCGCGAGAACTCAGGTAATAATTATTTTATAAGTATATGTTGTTTTACTACATAATGATTATCTAGTACGTGCGCGCACTATGTGTCTATGTATAAGATTTATTTTTAAACAGACATTTATATTTATATACAAATATTATTAAAGACAGCTTTTAAAGATAAAGTTTATTTTGTCTTCCAGATTAAGCGGTTACCAGGAATAGAATATAGTAAAGAAGAACAGTTACAAAAACTTGAAACGCTTCGTAAACAACTTCGGCTTAAGCGTGAACTTTTATTGAAATATCGTAATATGTGCACATTTGAAGTACCTAAAATATAAATATTGATACTTTTTCTATAAGAAATAATTTTTATAAAAGCTATTGAACATGGGCATTATACGTTTTATTATGCGCTATTTATCGAATAATGAACAATTAATCAACAAGCTAGCAGATTCTAAACCAATTAGACAAACTGCTAGATTCGTAGTTTATTTATTTACACAATCAAAATCAATGAATAAAAACAATAAATTAAAATCTCCATCAGAAGCTCTAGAGATATTAAAAAATATTGCCAACAATATGAAAAATGAACTAAAACAAATTAAACAATTTAAAAAGAAGTAAATACATGACTATGTGAATACTGGGTATAGGAATTTAATACGATTTAATGACTCAATGTCTATTTGTTAATAGTCAAATTATTCGTAGCATGAAATTCTTATCAATGAAATAATTCAATACTCTCTATGTAGTCTTGATTAATAAATATTTCTGATTAGAATAAACGCATACATTTTTTGATAGCTAATATAAACAAACTTTTATAGTATCTACAAAAAACTGCAGAAATACATAGAGGCTCACAAGTCCCCTTTTCTATCTAACCAGATTCATCTTATAAGTTACTACCGGGACCACCAGTGGGTGAAAGTAGGCGATGACGATGCAATACTATCAAAGAATACAGTATTCTACATGATATAGTATAGTTATATTATAATAGAATTAAAAAAATTATATTTAATTTTTAGTGTATAAACATGTGTGTGCCTTCAGTATTCTTTTGTATATACAAAAAAATTATACCATTATCTTAGGAAGATATATAATTAGATAATTACAAAAAAACTGCAGAATTTTATAATAGTTTTGGTAAAAATAATGAATAATAAAAATAGAAAAGATAGAAAAAAATATCAAATAATAAAAGAAAATAAATTATAAAGATTTATTTATTTATATATTTATTAAATTATAGAACACGCGTATCTATATATAAGTACAGCTTATTTTTTTTAATAATTTATGATAATAATCTTTTGTGTCAATAGCTTTTTTTTTATCAAGAGGTCAAGTCCATTTCAATACAAATTTTGCAAAAAAGAAAAAATACTCGATTGTTTGGTCAAATATTTGGTCCATTTTTATATCATTAATCGCTATTCCAAAATAACGTTTCAATACAAAAACTGTTAACTTTTAAATATTATAAATAAAAATTCTAAAATACACGTAATTTACTTTCTACATACAAGCATGTCTCCCAGTATTCTCAATTTTAATTGTTTTTTACATCATTATTACAATGATAATTTGTGTATATGATAACTTATAATTTAAAGAGAACATAACTCTGTTTGTAGATACTAAATATTGAAAAATGCTACTATTTATCAACTATCACTTTATATATTCAAAAATATAAACAAACAATGTAATTTTAAGTCGATATTTATTTTTATATTAATGCCAACGTACAAATAAGATATCGATTTATTTGTATATCCCTCGAACTTGAATATTAATATAATTTAATTATATTTTCTCACATTGATTGTCTTTTCAATCTTCTAGTTTTTTATATACTTTTAAAGATTATAATGTCTATATTTCATATAGGCATTAATCTAAATAAAAATTATAAGTATAATTAAAATAACATTTAATCTACAAAAAACATATTTATTTTTACTGAAAATAATATTAATTGTGTGTGTGGATGTGTAAATATTTCAATAAACTTTGTGCAATTGTGCAGACATGCTTGCGCCTATTTAAATTTGATAAGTAGTTATAACGAGGCAAGATTTTATAAATTTATAGTAAAATTCGTAATTATTTTACTACGAAAATTAACTCTCAATTTTAAATTCATAACAAATTTTATTTTATTTGTTATTATTAGTATTAAAGTACTTTAAAGAATTAATTTTCTTTTTTTTTTTTTTCTTTTTTTTTTACATAGGAAAATAAGATTTCAAAAACAGTAATCTTGTTTAAAACTATTCAAACATAACTTTTTAAGAAATGTTCTTGTCTAAAAAATCTATTTATTCTAAAACATTAAAGATTTTCTTAAAATCATTATATATATACTTTGTATATAAATATATCTTATATTTTTGTAGGAGGGTTTTGCTCTGACAGAGGTTGTACACTAGCATTGATAAGATTGTGAGATCTACCTCTTCGACCTATACCTTTTTTGTTTTGAGATGTGCCAGATTTTTGTAGCATATTTTCTTGCTTTGCATTCTGAAATTCAAATGTTGAACTTGTTTCATTTAATTCTTGTGGCTAAAAGCAAACAATTTGAATTAAAAAATTGCTCATCAAAGTTACATTGTAATATTTATTTTATTATATGCTCTTCTAATTATTAATCTTACTTGATTCAGAGAGGAATTATGTAATCTGCTTTGTGATTTATTTGGTTTGTTGATTCTGAATATTTGTGTATTCATGGTATTAGAATGAGGAATAAGGTTTGATACATTTCCTACTGCTTTAGTGCGACCTTCTCTGAAAACTATTCGTTGGCCACGTTTTATATATTCAGGATGCTTTATGAATCTAAAGTGTACCAATGCTTTATCTCCTGTTCTTAAACAATCTTGGGACATTGAGATAATAGAAGCAGTTTGTCTTATACTTCCACAGTGAACTATAATATATAATGAAATATGAAATGTTTTATTGTTTTATATATACAAAAATAAAACAAATGTAATTAATTTACCCATTGCTTGATATCGAGAACTGATCGTTGTAGGATGATGTAACACCAAAATTTCGCCTTCAAATTCCCAGCATGCTTGAGGATTTAAAGCTGGTGCAACCATCACCATGCCTTTTCTAATTTGTGATCTTTTTATCTTTTTTAAAGCAAAACTTGCTGTTTGACCTCCTCTTACTTCACGAACTGGCATTCTTTTTCTGTGGATACTTTTTACAGTGATGGGTATAAAATGTCCCAACGGATCAGGCCCCAATAACAAAGTGTCATTTAATTTAATTACACCTTTCAAAGTTGTACCAGACACTACAGTACCAACGCCCTAAGGATTATCAAATTTCAATTAAAAAGAAAAAATTAAAAAGAGAAAGAGAGAGAGAATAAACGTACATTATATAAATAGATATTACTTAAAGATATTTCACATTCTTTTGTTGAGGATAGCAAGAGAAATTATTGTTTGTACTTACTGGTACAGAATAAGTATCATCAATTTGAAATTCTGCCGGTTCATCATCATGACTAGTTATTCTAGCAGTCAGAAGATTTAAAAACATTTTAAGAAGATCTAAATTTTCTCCACTCACATTAGATACTTGGAAAATAGGACATAATCTATATTATAAAAAAGTAAAATATTGAAATTTCTTTTTTTTTTGTTTAAATACAGATTAAATTATAATAAGATACAAATATCACTCATAATTTATAGCTACAAGTTTCTGTAACCTATATTAGATAAACTAACCGTTCTGATACAAAATTAGTTGCACTAACAACAACATCATCTGGAGTTTTTACTATGACTGGAACTTTTCTACAGCCAGGTGATTTCAATATTTTTATAAGCAATTTTAAATTTTCTTGTAATACATTTGGTGGACACATATCAATTTTTGTTACTACCACAAATACAGGTACCGAAAGAGCCAAAGCCAATCCTAAATGCTCTTTAGTCATTCCAACAATACCAGCATTTGCTCCAACCATTAACATGCCTTAAACACAAAATATTTTTAATAAAAAAATATTGTACTAATTCTACTAAAACAGCTTACCAAAATCTGGAGCATGTCCAGTCATTCCAAAAACAGTTGTTTTAAGATACCGTTCATGTCCAGCGAGATCAATAAATGTTATAACTTTGGATGATTTCTCACAGATTTTTACCCAATCTAAAGAACCGTGTTCTGGCTTATTAACAACATTTCCTAAAATACAAATATGTATTTTATGATATGAACATATTGAAATGCAATGGAAAAATTGATTTTAATACATACCAACGCTATCAAATCCAAGTATATCATTTCCAACGGAGCTAGTCCGTCCCGTTTCAGCTTCATGTTTATGGCGAAATAATTTTTGACGAGCTAAACCTCTTCCATTGTCTAGTTCACCATGTGTCAGTACTCCTAAAAGTGTTGATTTTCCTGCATCCACATTACCAACGACAGCAACTCTAAAAGATTTCATTGAATATTCTTAACAAAATTTTTAATAGCATTTCACTGCATCTTATATAATAATTATTTTTTTTTCTATAAGTTAACATTTAAAATAATGTTTTTATTTTTAAAAACCTAATTTCGAGAAAATCTTGCAGGTCCAGCCGCCTTCGTACAAGGCATTGCCCTGTTAAGCCTTGATCTACTTTACTTTGACGTAAGAGTACACAATCAGCTTCTAATGTAGCAGCAAGTGATTGTAAAGTAGCTACTGATGCTTCGTATTCATCTTCTTTTAATCCATCCTCGGAACCATCTACAAGTATAATAAAATAATTATGCAATATATCCTAATGTGTTAATAATCTTACTTATTATTACAATTTTCTATAGCTTCATAAAAAAGATTGATATTTCATAGATATGTACCTTCTGCAATACCAATGTCAAATATCGTTTCACTTCCACCATCATGAATTCTTTCTTTTAGTCTTTTAAGCAGTAGCTCGTATTGATCCTCCGATGGACTAACTAATACATTCTAGAATTGAAAATTGTTTCTTTCTTAGAAAGTTTATATTTTCTTGTTATAAGATTTATAAAATCTGAAAGATATACCTTTCCTCTGATACTTGAATAATCTATCATAGTTGGTGATAGATGTTCTTTCCCTGAAGTTTGCGCAATAGCCGATGTTATAATTGAACCAGAACTAGACATTTTTTTAGAAATGAACGATTTATTATGAATTAGTAATAAATTGTTTTTATCTCAATTTAGATATATTCGGTTTTTGAATTGTTTTATGTACAAATATAGATATCAATCATTTTCCAATATTTAAATCCAAATCTTTTTCTATAAATGATTAACTTCAATCTATGCATAACTGATGCACGCGAAAATTGTTAATTATATCACCACTTGGTTATTGGTTAAATAACATTGTACTGCTTCTTAAATGTATTATACTTCAAATTTTCAAGAAATTCAAAATGCATTGAAACATTTGTTTGATACAAAGTAATCGATCTTTTCTTCAATCCGTACCTGAATAAATCAATAAATGAATATTATTAAAGTTTGAAAAAATTTCACAATATTTTTATAACAGATATAGCTTATTGTGTAAAATTATCATTTAATTAACTAATAAAAAATCCAATTTTCACATACTATTAACATCAGTGAAAAAAGTTTATAATAATAATAATAATATTTTTTTACATATTGCTGGTTCAGACAAATAATTTTAATAATTTTTTCTATAGCTTGTTATGAAAATTTTCATTTTGATCTAATTATAGCTGGTAGAAACAAATATGCAGGATATAATTTGACAATAATTAACTGATGAAACATGTGAATAAGAACATATTGTACGTTCGATAATGGAATTTTATCTATTAATAGTTTCATATCAATAATTGAAATATATGTTACAATTAATATCAACTTGAATTTAATGAAATAATATTTTTATAATACTAATAATATATTGAAATACCTATAGTAGCTGATTATAAATGTGGATTTAAGAGGAACCAAAGAAAACTGACATGTTGACACTTGGAAATTACGAAATGAGTTGTCAATGATTGCGTGATATTACATTTTAAATTTCAGGCGCACAATATTTAAGTAAGGATCACCCCTTTCAACAAATATTCGTATTAGTAAAATCAAGAGAGCACTATTTTATCAAAATCAATTTTATTCTTCTATTTCTAAACACGAAATCTCTAATACGCGTTTTATTTGTAAATAGCAATGATTCGTATCATTGAATAGTTTTGGATCATACAAACTTTCTAATGTACGACCTTTTACAATTTAACATAAAGGAGCGTTTCCAATGGACATCAATCTACCAAACGCGATTTTCATTTTTCTTTCTTTACTGATACAAAAATTCGATATTATTTGAATCTTATAGTTTAGAAAAAATATTTATAAATGTATATTTCTTGAAATGCAATAAGTATTATGCTATATATTTAACGATTATTGTATACGATAATTGAATGAAATGATAAGCAGAGAAAAGATTGGATCGTTCTTTTCGTATCAATGAAGTTCTCCAATCAGGATAGAATATTATCATAATATTATGCGATCCATATATATGTATATATATATATACATATACATAAACACATATATATATATATATGTATTACGATTTAAGAGATAGCCAATGGAAATAAACGAAGTGTAATATTCTACCTATAAGTAAATACTTGATAAAACTGTCAAATGCACAGAGGTTATAAATAAATAATCCATCATTGGTATTCAACCGATTAATTTTTCACTTATATTATAATACTTATTTAAATTTTTCCTTCCTGGTACATGACGAAATTATGTAGTTACGATGGTGGCAAATACAGGAAGTGATATGACTGGATCTATTTACCATGAAAGACAAGTAAATAATATGTACATTTTCTCCACAACATTGGAAATAATTATTTAGTAAGATCATTAATTAATTTCGATTATAGGTAAAAGAGCTTTGTGCTCTACACGCATTAAATAATTTATTTCAAGAACGTGATTTTAGTAAACAAGAATTAGATCAAATTTGTTATAGCTTAAGTCCTGCAGTGTGGATTAATCCTCACAAATCTTTATTAGGACTTGGAAATTATGACATTAATGTTATTATGGCTGCATTACAACGAAGAGGTCGTGAAGCAGTTTGGTTTGACAAACGCAGGTAAATTTCGATCGTATTAGTATTTATTTAATGTCTTTTATTCTTTTGACATCGTATTAATATTATTTGGTAATATTAGCAATTTTCTGTGAATATCCACATTTACAGAGATCCAAAGTGTCTTTGCCTTGACAAAATTGAAGGCTTTATATTAAATGTTCCAACAGAATATAAACTGGGTTTTGTATTACTCCCATTGAAAAGGCGCCATTGGATTGCCTTGAAAAAAATTCATGGTGCCTTTTATAATTTAGATTCAAAGTTAGATTCACCACAACTTATAGGAAAAGTGAGTTTTTAAAATTACATTTTTTGACTGTACAAAATATAGATATAAACTGAATGAAAAATCATATTTTGATGTTTATAACAATTATTATATAACTACAATTTTACATAGGATAATGAATTGCTTGTATATCTCAAGGACCAAATAGACAGTAAGGAAAAGGAATTATTTCTTGTTGTCTCTAGAGAAATAGATAGTAATCAAGGGTGGTTAATGGAGCCATATGAAATTAAAGAAGATAATAATACTGATCATGATTCAATTAGGTATATTGAAGATGGCTATCCATCTGACATAGATTTAAAGAAATCAGAATCTAAAGAAATGAATGAAAATGAGGAATTAATTTGTAATAAAAATACTAGATAATTTTTACTCAACAATAAAAGTGTGATATAAGTGTGGGATATAATTTATGGAGGATGGAATCAAGGCAAATGATCAATGGATTTTTTAAACTATAAGGTATATTATCGGAAGAAAAAAAAGTTAGAGTTAATGAATGTTTTGCTGACACAGAACTCTACAATGTAGTAGTTCTGACTCTATTTAGACAAATATCTTAATACATTGAAATTGTTGAACATATAATTTGAATTTCTAATTAATAATTCACATGAGTATTATTAAAGCTTGTATCTGATGCACTTGGTAGAAGTTTAAAAGAACTATTTGTGCTAAAATTTGTGTAACTTGTGCTGCTTTTAAGTTATGATCACATAGAAAAAGTACTATATTTTTTTGGAGATAGATGCATTAGAGAATTTTTGTTATTAATGAGAGGTTATTTATTTATTATTTGTTATTGTAAATGCTAAAATAAATATTAATATTTATATTATGTTATTAACTGGCATTGCGTATTGTTTTTTATTTTACAAATAAGTCATTGTCTATGTTACATGGATAGATAATTGAAATGTTTTATGGATTAAAAATTGTCTTCATAAAACTGAAATAATAGCATATAAAAAAATATCAACATTAGTTAATCCTTTTATAACTATAAAAAAAACTTATTCTACAGATGCCAAGATAATTGAATTGCATTTAGTACAATTTATTTTACATGAAAATTAATGTTTGATATAAAAGTAATATAATATAACAATTGTATGTAAAAAAAAGACCAAAATAACTATCTTAAATGATATAAAAAAATAAATATATTTAAATTACTTAAGAAAGGACAGTTAGTAGAGACTTATAGTTGTAAATTAATTAAATGTTACTTATCTTAAATAACAATATTTGGTATTTAATTTTTCAAATGTTTTATCTAAGTAAAAATATGGCCTCATAAATAAATATATTATTGTAATAAGGTATTATTAGTTATTGTAATTAATTTAAACAATTAAATACGTTCTATATATTTACATATTATTAAAATAATATAATTATTATAAACTTATATATAAATGTATATATTATATGAAATCAGATGTTTAATGAAGACAATCTGTCCACTTCAAACAATGTGATTTTATTATTATGTAATATCAATAAACAGTCATATTCCTGCAACTTTTTATATACATACAAATACAGATATTATGATAAATCTATAGTTAATAAGAACATTATTTTATATTAATATTAGTATAACTTTTTTCTTTAAAATTTGTTCATATAATTGTAAGGAAAGGAGATATTTAAATGATCCTATTTAGGTGAAATACCCTGTAGATAGATACTTACAAAATTCATTTTTACAATAATATATATTTTACCACTTAATCGATAGAGCTGTATTAATTTTTTCTATTTCATGATATTGTGTATGAAGATAAGCTGCAGGTTTATCTATATTTTCTCCACTCAACCATTTTTCATATAATTTATGTACAGCTAGATTTTCTTCGGGTGTACTAATTGGTAGATCATGATACATAGCTTCAAGCTTTAATGCAAGTTCCCGAGGTTGAATATTATCTTGAGGCCTTATTTGTGCCCCACCATTTAAACATCCTAATATATTTATATATACAAAGATTTATCATGCGAGTAAAACAATTAGAGTAGTAAGTTATTAACACTTACCACAGGGACATGCCATAATTTCCACATAATCATAAGAACATTTTCCTCTTTTTAATTTTTGGACAAGATTTTGTATATTCCTAAATCCATTCGCTATTGCAAATTTTAATAATACTTTTCCATCTTTTTCTAATACTGCTTCTTGAAAATCAGGATTTCTTAAATTTTTAAATTCTAATGTTGCATTATTTTCATCAAACAAATGCTTTGCAGCATAATGAAAAATGAAATCAGCATAACCACCAGATCCAGATCCTTTATGACTCAATAAATCATTATCTATTTTATCATTACATAATCCAAAAGGTTTTTTAATTTCTCCATCTTCGATATCATTTAAAGTTAAATGACTTTCATTTAGCATTTGTTCCAGTTCGACTGAAAATAAATTTGGTATAAATAAAAATAATTATATATAATACAAAAATAACATACTTGATGTAATAACACAATCCACATCTCTACTATTCTTTTGATGATTATAAAAATCTTCACGAGACGCTTCTAATTTTTTATCATAACAAGGCATAACAGTAACATGATATACTTCTTCTGGCGAAAGACCCATATTTTCAGCTAAATGATACTTAACTAATGATCCCATAATTTGCTGCGGTGATTTGGTTATACTTATATATGGTAAAATAAAATTACCATGGGTCTTCTCAGCATAACATACCCAGCCTATAAAGAAAATATTTTATCTTAAACAAAAAATTATATTTAAAAAGAAAAACTAATAAAAAAACATACCTGGGCATGAAGATGCTAACATTGGTAATTGCTTTTTAGTACCTTCTTCTGCAACTTTATAACGTTCAACAAACTCTTTAGCAGACTCCAGAAGTGCAAAATCATCGGCGATACTCATATCTAAAACTACATCTGCTCCTAACTTGTAAAAATATCCAGCAAGCTTGTGTAAAGCTTGTTCTGGTTTTAATTCATAACGTTGTGCCATGGATAATATTGGTTGAACAGATAAACTTACTACTATAAACATTGAACACTCATTTTTCTTATTCTAATGAAAAAAATTTACATTAAAAATACATTTACAATATCTTAATTATTACAGATCATGATTTTACTATACATTGAATTATTTACTTGTTGTTGCTTTACTTTTTCTTGAAAAATTTTTAAAAGATCCTCAGGACATTGTTGCGAAACTAACACGCTTTCAGCAGAAGTAATGCATCCACTACATGCTAAACAATCAGCTAATGTAATTTCAACTTTTTCTAATCTTTCCGGGATATTATTCTATAAAATATCAAATATCAAATATAGTAAGTTATTGAGATTATCTAATACATTTGTAAATACGTATAAATGATTATAATGATATATATATATATATATTAATATAAAACTATTGTAAAATGTACCTCTTTTAATGAATAGTACGCTCCATCTTCTTCAATTTTTATTTTCGCACCTGTTTTGCTTTTAGACGTTTTGATTTCAACTGGCTTTATACATTCCTAGAAAAAAGAAAAAAATTTTAATTTAGCCTATAAGAGTAAAAGATAAAATTAAAATAATCATCTATTTGATATATTCTAATTTTATTTTTTACTGTGATTTGTAATCACAGTAAATTTATTTTATTTTTTGTTTACCTGTGATGGAGTAATGAAATCATCTAAATTTGTAATTTGTAAAGCACCACTAAATCGTGATGCCATTTTAAAGTATTTTATATGAATTTTCTATAATTTATTATTGAAAATATGATTTGTTAACCTATATAATTCCGTATGTGATATAAGATAAAATAGGATCTAAACAATAACCCCCTCCTGGAATGACTCATTCAATTCTGAAGCATGCGTACGCCTGGCAAATGGCAACCATTCTATTTCGTAACAAATCGGGTATCGTTCTATTTGGAGTTGTTCTGAATGTATTAGATTATTTTCAAAATGACAGAAGTGAAAAAAGACGACGTTCTCAAAATTCTACACACTTATCCACTCTGCAGAGTGAGTAGCGATCGTTCAATGTGCAAAGTATCCCGTTTATACGAGAAATGAAATTTGAGACGTTTGATCAATAAGTCAAACTTCTGCCTGGTAAACAGGCAAGGTTTTTCATTTGTATATTTGTTTTATTAAACATTTCAATCTATTGATTTGATTTTATAATTGTTGTATTATGTCTATTACATGTAGAGAACATTTATATGAAATATATGAAAATACGTTTGTTTATAGAAATGTGACATGTCGGACGAGATGAAACAAGAAGCAATGGAATTATGCGTAACTGCTGCAGAAAAATATGCCGATAATTATGAGAGCGTGTCTCGGATGATTAAAGAAACGATGGATAAAAAGTTTGGAGCTTCTTGGCATACAGTTGTTGGCGAAGGTTATGGATTCGAGATAACGTATCAATTGAAACATTTATTATACATGTATTGCGCTGGTAACTTAGCAATATGCATTTGGAAATCTGCATAATTTTATTTATCCAAACATAAGAGAAGTCACTTTTCATGAAATCTGGTCAATCTTTATTTATGATTTGTACATTTTATTAATGCATTAGCTGAAATGCAATATAATTTATTATTCTAGTCCAATTCGTACAATATTTTGAAGAACATCATTGTTTTTAATATAACAAATTTACAAAAATCCAAATACCATAAAAGTATAACGTTATCGAATAATATTTACAATTTATATTTACATATACATATATGCAATGAAATAATAATTGAGTTAACACTATAACATGTGTTCTATGTATATAATTATATTAAGAAATACCTATAATATGTTTCTACATAATATTACATAAGTATATTTGTCTAAGTAATTAAAAGTAATAAAAACAATTCAAAATATAAAATTAACAGAAAATCATTTTATTTGTATTGGCTAATAGTTCTCCAAACAAGGATAGCAATATTCCCACCCGTGAACATATATAATAAAGTATTTTCTTGATGGGTTATAGCACAAGCGTAAGATTCTCCAACAACAACTTGAAAAGGCGCGCCAAATTTTCTGTCCAAACTTTCCTTGATCATGCGTGCCGTTTGTTCATAGTCCTCAGCATATTTTTCGGCGGCAGTAGAACACGTCTCCATAGCTTCTTGTTTCATTTCCTCTGGCATATCTGTAGACTGCAAAAGTATTAAACAATTTAAAAACTTTATGCTAATCACATTTTTTTCAATTTCTACCTTGCATAAAGCATACGTATGAAATATAAATTGAGGTTCTTCTTTTTTGACTTCACCAGCCGACATATTTTGCACACACAATTTTTAATAAAAATATATTTTTCGATTAAATCAATATATATTTTAAAAACAACAAAAAGAGATTATCTATTTAATGCTATTTATGCGAAAATTCTTGATATAAATAAAGTATTTTTCATTAATATATTTTTTTTTAAATATTGTCCAAATTTAAATTATGAAACAAATGGCGCTGCTTGTCGTTTTTGTAGATTTATTAATATTAATTTAAAACGTGTATGTGTGTGTGTGGTGGTGCGTGCGTGAAATAACTATACTGATCTGTTTAAATATGAAAGAAGGCAGAATGACATACTTCATCCAGGTAATATTTAAATTTGCAAGAAGCGAATAGTTAAGGTATGAAGTTGAAATTTGAACAGCACGACTAACAGAACATTGCTTTTTAAAGTACAGGATATTATACTACACAGGACATTAAAATAACAACAAACATTGGTACAGAAAGTAGACTATATCCGTCAAAGACGAATCAAATTTCAATTCAAACTTTAATTACTAGACCTTATTTATGCATATTTTGGATTCGAACACCAGATGTCAACCATTTTGCTTTGATATATATATATATATATATAATTGCGAACCTACTATTCGAATCACAAATATTGGATATAGTATGTTTTCCAAAACAAAGCGGGGTTAATAGATTTTTGTTAGCAATGTTTATGAAGTGGTAGTAAAAATGATGAAGATTGTGATCTGTATTTTATACTGTGCGTGCGAATATCATATAGTTAATAAATAAATCGTAAAACATTATAAATTTGATTTATTATATATATAATATTAACTTCGTGAGTGCAAATTTACACGGTAAGTTGATGTATTAATTTTTAAAAGGAATAGGAGAGTTACGTTTATATATATATATATTTTTTTTTTTTATATAAAAATAATATAACACTGATAAAACGTTACAAGGAAACTAACAATTTCTACATTTGAATAAATAATTCCATAATTTATTTATTAATCACAGCTTCTCTGTCAAGTTATTGTTGGTGAATAGTGCCATGCCGACATTCATGGACTTTAAACATTTATGGAATACAAATTTGTGACAACTCAGCAAAAATAAAAACATAAAGTAATATCGTAATTTTTAAAAATTATCAAAACTAATATAGTGTGTATATATATATATATACATTTTGTATTGTATTAGTAATAGATAATTTGAATATAGTATTTAATTTTCAATTACTTATAAATTAGATCTACTTAAAAATAATTTAATAATTTCCTTTTTTGTGGTCTATTCAGTTGCTTAAATTTTATTTCAGTTTTAATAGGCATGAGAAAAGCTTTTATTATTTCTATTCGTTGTTTTTACTTTGAAAATAAATGAAATTATAAAAAAAAAATACATGTCTTTTGCAGTGCATACTACGGCTAGTATACAAAGACCAAAGAAGAAAATACTCAAACTAGATATAGATGTATTCATTTTCCATCTGCTTAAAAAAAAAAGTATTGTAGTTTTGTATAAATCTTTTTTAAACATTATAAAACGTGTACTACTTGTTATATTTATTGAAATTTATATCATTCTTATTTTAACAGAATAATGAGTAATTTAGAAAGCAGGGCTCTAATTGCAGCTGCGATTGGAGTTACTGTTGGTGTTATTAGTGTGGCTGGTATGTTTTTTTATCAACAATTTATCAATAAGCAAAAATACCAATCAGGGAATAATAGCCTTGAACCTGTTTATCAAAGTCTTGCCAAACTACAAAAAGAAGTAGAAGCCCTAAGGTAATATTTTTCTATTACAAGGAATTTAAAATGATATAAAATAAAATAATATTATATTTGAGATTAATGATAAAATGAATAAAAAATATGTCTTTTTAGACAACAACAAAAAAGGAAGAAGAGATCTACGTCTTTGAATAGAAAATCTGCATTAGGTTCTAATGATAGTACATATGTTTCAACAGAAAATGATGTAGACTCATATTCTACAGCAGGAACAGATATAGCCGATGATGAATTTTTTGATTGTTCAGACGTTGAAGATGGTACAGAAGATATTGAATCAAGGTTTGACATATATCAAAATTATTAAATAATTCCATCTTTAATGAGTTCACATATTCACGTGTCATTCGTGTCACACGTGTCAAATCGATGTAGAATATAGTATAGAAATAATTTTATTATTTGTTTCAATATTATTTTTTGGTTTTATTAAATTTTAAAATGTAATATATATTATTGGTAAACCAAAATGTATATCATGAAAGGAAGAGATTATATGTTTAGTGATACAGGGAATCAACATCAATAAACCAATTGGAAATAGAACTTATGAAAATTGATGCACAAGAAGGAACGGAAGAAGAGAATGAAGACACCGCATATTATAAATTAAAAGAATTAATCGAATTACATCCACATAATGTAGACGTAATATGGAGATTTGCTAGAGCTTGTTACAATTGTATTAATAATTTTACTGATATAGAACATAAAAATAAAATTATTAGTGAAGGTAATTTTGCAATTAGCCATAAATTATTAGTTTTATGAACAAACAAATCTATTAGATTGGTTAATAATCTTATACGGTTTTTGCCGTATAATAATACTTGGAAAAAACCGCATAAACTTATTGGTCAATTTAATAGCTAAAATTACATTATGCACATCTTTATTTTTTAGGACTCAAAGCTTGTGAACGAGTTATTGATATAGAGGATGCAGATCTTCATAAGTGGTATGCTATTCTTATAGGTATACGCGGTGAATGTCTGCCATTGGCAGAAAAAATAAAAAATGGAACTGTCTTCAAGAATCATGTAATGATAGCTTTAAAAATTCGCCCAAAAGATTCTGATCTACATCATCTACTTGGTAGATTTAAATTTGAACTGTCTGGTTTAACTTGGTTTGAAAGAAAAGTATGTTTCTGTGTAATATTAATTTGTTGACAATTTATATATATATATATATATATATAATATCTTTATATAATCATTTTATTTTTAAATTATATTCCAAACAGTTAGCATCAACATTTTTTTCTGAGCCTCCAAATGCTTCCTACGAAGAGGCAATTGAAAGTTTCGAACAAGCCGAGGAATTAGCAACTGTACCACATCTAGAAAATCGTTTATTTCTTAGTAAAGCCTACATAGCTGAAAATAATTTTGAAAAGGCGGTTTATTTGTTGAATGACATTTGTCAACAATCGATTGTAACCAAAGTAGAACAGAATATACAATCTGAAGCAAAAAAATTATTGGAGGCACATTCAAAATATCTTTATAAAAGCATCTAAAGTGTAGCTGCTTATTCTACATTTTTCAGCATAATATTTTCTAATTTGATTATAAAACAATTAAATAAGATTTGATAGTAATATTATTGTATAGTGAAATTTGTAAAAAACAAAATACTAATGGTATTATGGCTTAATTACTGATACAATCAAAGTTAAATACTAAATAAGTGAAAATTATCTTGCTGTAGAATATAGATGACAACATAATAACAGTGAATTGTAGGAAAAATAATCGTATTATAATTCTGAGAAATGTAATAATAATCAATATGATTTTTTTTAAAATGATATTTAATACTTCAAAAAAAAAAAAAAAATATATATATATGATATTAAAATATATATATTTATCCATATGATTATTTTTTCTTTTCATATGAATTATGTGCCTTTATTATATAGAACATCAAGATCTGAATTCTTTTTATAAATTTTCTTAAATGCAACCATTATTTTATGACAACCATGATAATATTGTCTAGTACAAAAATATGTGTAAATTTAACAGTTATATTTAATTACGGGAAATATGTTATATTTTATTTTTTGTAGTTTTTGGATATCTATTTCATATTTGTTAAATAAAGGTCGTTAATATATAATATATATATATATATGTATATATTAAAAATTCTAGATAGTAGATATTTATTTAATTTATAGCCTATTGGCCCAATAAATGGATTTGGTTACAATATTTGTTTCCGCTCATACACACTTATACATATATTATATTTGGTTTATATAAAGTAATAATTTTTTCTTGAACGGTATAATTTAATCTCTTATATTATCTTATATATTTCTGAATATTTTTTCCTTAATTTAAATAGATTTATAATAAATACAAATGCCCAAATATACTTTTACAAATTTCTTAATCTACATTGAAAATTAGATGAATTTATAGGGAATTTTAAAAAATATATTTAATGATAATTGTACTACACTACTATATTTTGCATAATTATACAGATTGTGCTTTTTAATAATTTCCTATTAATTTATATTCGATAATTGTTGAATTATTTATTAATACCAGAATAGCATATCATAAGTTATTCTTTGAGGATTGTAGCCCTGTATTTAGTAGATCAATAATGGTCCAGCAGCATCCCAGAACTCAGTTCATACTGGGTAAAGAAGAGAGGGTGTTAAGGGTGGTACAGTGAAGCCCTTGTTATAAGGTTGTAGAGAAGCCTAAGAAAAACGATATTTCACAAGAAAGCAGTTGACATTCAATGCCTATGAAGAATAGTTCAATTGTACAATTTATGTCAAAGTAAGTATAATAATCGTTTTTTATTATAGAGTAGAGAACGTGCCAATAATATAATAATACTATAATGAAAAATAATTATTAAAATGAAGATGAAAATAATGAGAAATATTTTATTTTTTATTCAATTATATTTACAGGCTGTAATGCGTGGACTGTTGCGTGGTACGTTATACTGTGCTCTTTGGTATGGTAGTATCGTAGCTGGTTTCTTATTTATTGCTTGTCCACTTTTACCACTTTTGCTATTCAGTCCTCCAAAATTTCGAAAATGTGGAGATTTGCTATTTTCTTGTTGGGAACTTTATCCCACAGTGAGTTTATTGTATTGATTTTTCAATATTTCATTTTGTTATATAGACAGTGAATGTTAGATACATTTATTATAGGCGCTGTTAAGGATATTTGGTGTAAAAATCTTTGTATCAGGAGACCACATTTCTCCTAACGAATCAGCTGTACTTGTAATGAATCACAGAACACGAGTAGACTGGAATTTTTTATGGGCTGCGATGTATCAAGCTTGTATGCCTGATATAGCTTGTCACAGATTGAAATTTATTTTGAAAGATCCAATAAGACATATCCCAGGACCAGGTGAATAAAAAACAATCATTGTAAATGTTATAATATAAACTATGTCGTTCTGATGTATTTGACAGGATGGATAATGCAAATGAATGGCTTCCTCTACATAACACGTCGGTGGGAAGAAGACAAAGGTCGTCTTTTACGTACTTTGGACTATCTGGTAGCACTAAGAAGACGTACACAATTACTTATATTCCCAGAGGGTACAGATTTAACAAAAACTAGTAAAGAGAAGTCTGATAAATATGCTTTACAACATCAACTACCTCAATATATTTATACACTACACCCAAAAACTACAGGATTTAGTTATTTAGTGCAACATCTCCAGCGAGCAAATTATCTTGATGCAATATATGATTTAACAATAGCATATCCCGATTATGTTCCGCAGTCTGAAATTGATTTAATTAAGGGCAAATTACCTCATGAAGTGCATTTTTATATCAAACGAATACCATTTTCCGATATACCGACACATGAATTGATGTTAAGACAGTGGTTAGAAGATAGGTGGTTTAACAAAGAAAAAATATTAAAAACTTTTTATGAAAAGAAAAGTTTTCCTACTGAAGTATGGCCAACATCAAAAATGTTACCATTACAAGCTGCGTTTAGTTTCTGGAGTATATTAACTGGTAAATTAATACATTATTCACTAAATTACCTTTCCACATGCTCTCTTTCTTAATATTCAATTTATATAATTTCATGTATAAACTCTCTAATTTAAATACAAATGAAACTATATTATTCATTTACTTCCTAATATAATCAATATTTATAGGTACGACGATACTATTATTAATTGTATCTCCAATATTTCAACTGTGGGCATTGATACATGCTATCTTTTTTATTGGATTATCTTTATTTACAACTGGATTCAATCAAATTGAAATGGGATGGTATTGGCGTTGGAAAGCATATTCATTTTGGACAAAACACAGTTAATAACAACGTTTAATCAAAGTAAGTGATAAACTAATTTATGCTTTTATGTCACTGTGATATTGGTACATCTAAGATTTGGATGTAGATCTATCATACTTATAAATAATGTTCCTTGTGTTGTACACGTTAGATTTTAAAGTAATATGTATTTGGAGCATGTACATATTTACAAAAAATAATACACAAATATCAGAAAGTTAAAAATAATATTGTAACAATACATAATAATTATGGTGGCGAAATCAAGCAAAATTATTATTGTAATTCACGAAATGTGAAAAACATATACTATACGAACAAATTTTGTACATTTGTTACATATATATATATTTATTTATTTATTTATTTATTTATTTATTTATTTATTTATTCATTTACTGCATGCCTTCTGACTTATAATTAGCAGGAGTATTAACAATTTTTTAAAGATAATATAAAATTTTGTAAATATGCCCACAAATATGAAAAAATGATGTTTTTATACAACTTAATATACTATTGCTCATTTCAGAAATGAGTCATTAATAAAAAAAACAATATTGTTGAACTATTAATAATTAATCTATCAAAAATAATCAATGTATAATTCTCTGGAAATTAAAGTATAAATAAGAGTAAGAATATTAATATTGGAAGTAATAAGTTCTTTAACTTCTGTACTTTTATAAAAATATTAGTTTGCTGTCTTTATTAAACCAAAGAAAAAAGTACAAAATTGTTTTTAATTTAAAAAGAAGAATAATATAAATAATAAAATGAAAAATAATATGTGGCATATAATATGTATATAGATATCTAATTGTAAATTATTAAAATCTATAGTTGTATATTCAAGAAAATAGTTGATAAATCATTGTCGTATATTATTTATTTTCTATATTTAGCAATATTATAATATTAAGAAATTACATAAAATTTAAAAATCATACAATATTTACACTATTGAAAATATATTGAAAGATATTAATTTACAATAAGTTTTGACGTAGTAATAGATTTATATTTTTTTTTGTAGTTATAAGAAATGTTTAAAATTAAGTAAAAGTGAATTCATGTGCCAAAGAGAAACATGCAGAGAGTTTGTAGTTCTCTAAATTATAAATATTAAAAATTAAAAATGATATATCTCTATATTATATATTCTATATGTATATATTGCTAAAAACACGAAATCTGTTATATCGCGAATTGATTCGTTAAAATTTGAAGTATCCGAAAGCGCTAGCAATGTCGGTTCCTTATTACTCAATTTGCGATACAGCAAATTTTGAGTATTTACAGTAATATATTTATAAAGTATGTTTGTAAAATATTTTATTTATACTAACAGACTAAGGATTTTAATCTATTTAGTTATTGAAAATATTAATTAATATATTATTGAAACAATTAGCAAATGGTTCATTCATAAAAGTTCTCTTGTTCAGAGGGCTGTATATATTTAAACTATAACTGTAGTCAAAAATCTAATTACAATTGTAATCACAATTTTAAATAAATGTATATGATTAGACTGATATAAATATTATATATTTTACTATTTTATATTTATATTATATATGTAAATGGAATGCTTTAAATGGAAAGACATACCACACAAAAATTAAACTAAATTTTAGATTGTATATACAAATATAAATTGATAATTTATCTATTTAAATTACAAAATAGTGTTACATCTCAATTTTATTGGAACTATTGGAAAAAGTTTCATTATTAAAAATTTTCAATTTTGGGCCTTTTTCCTGTTTTGTGATATCTTTTCTGACTTTTTTTTATTAGGCATTTTATTATATTTTTGTAAATTTATGAATCCAAATTTTTATTCCTTAAAACCTAATTTTTGTTTTGCTGAATAAATTACAGAAATCGTCGATTTGTCTAACAAATGTTTCATTTTATGAATAAATCTAAAAGACCAATATAACGGTATCGTCCATTCTGTATGACCTTTTAATATTGTCTCCATAAAATTCGGAAAATGAACAATCATATCTCCAAGAAAAGCTGTGTCTTCTAATATTACAAACAAGGCTTTAAGGTCAACGAAAATTATATCAGCAACATACGATGTAAAATATTGGCTATATGATATTTATTTGTCGTATAATATTATGTTTATTTTTTCCAAATATATAAATATGACTTACCATCTCCAATAATATAATCATTTAAATCGTAACCAGGAACATTACATATACAATTTTCTATTAATGTTGTACTATTTTCAATAGATTCCATTATATCTTTAGTAAGTATTGCGATCGTTTCAAATTTCATATCATGTGAACTTATTTTTTGTATAATTTGAATAATTTCTGCAATTTGTTGTCTACGTTTTAAAAGCGATATTCTAACTATAACGTATAAAAAAATATAAATATAAATTAAAAAAAATCCTTATACTAGATTTTTATATGTAAAATAAACATTTAAATAAGGTATTATAATTAATTATCGTCTTAAAGTACATACATAAATCATCGTTTCGTTCTAATTTAAATATTGCATCTTTCAATGGATCTTTATTCATTCTTTTTGTATTATTCTTTGTGAATTCTGTCTGCACATACATAACTGCTGATAACAATAATAAAAATTTAATACACATTAACATCCACGGTATTTTTACTTGCATGATGACACAACAATTTGATTATAATGTATTCGAAGATTAAATGTAGAATAACGTTCTTTCCTTAATTTAAATATATATACAGGATGTTTAGGTGACATTTCTAAGAACGTATATAAATAACAGATTATAAAATAAATATTAATTCAATAGAAAGTCTAAACCAATGTCAAATGTTGTAACTGATAACGTTGATTTTATAAACGCTTTAATTATACAAAATGAAATTGAGAATAATATTATTGAAATAAAACGAACTCATTTTATATAAGTCTATATTTAAATAAAGGGTGTATTTGGACAGTTTGAGGCCTCGTTTACGAGGAATACGTGTTAGAAAACTTTGTAAAGTACGTGTACTCTACTTATCTCTGGGTTCAAATGTGTATATTCAAAGAACTAGTTACAATTCTAATTGCAATTTTATAAAAATGTATTTTATTAGACTTATAAATCATATTACTATTTTATATTTAGAACTATACAAAATAAACATTAGAAAAATTACAAATATTTATAATTTGATCTAATTTTTAATGAGATGTATATAACTATCGTATAGAAGTAGTGTTATTCGAACTGTAAAACAATTGTATCATACTTTATAAATCTGGTTTTATTGCATGTATAAGGGCAAACTAATATAAAATACTTTCATGCAATTACACGCAAATTTTTTATCTACAATGAAATACATTATTTGAATTATATATATTTCAGGCATTAACACGGATATATGAATCTACGTATGATCTTAGAGATTGTTGTCAATGTTGATTTTCAATGGAAAAAGAAACAAAATAGAAATATTTTTCAACAAAATATTTAAATTACAGCCTAAAATATTTCTTATTTTATTAAAACTACCAGAGAGAAAGAGAGAGAGAGAGAGAGAGAGAGAGAAATGCTCATAATTCAAATCTTACGAATTTCGAACGAATCTGATGTTCTGAGATTTTGTTTATTTTTAGTTTCAATTCTTCTTTTATGTCGCGTAGTCGCTCTTGAGCTGTAGAAATTATATTATTAGTTGAGGCACCCAAGAAATCTTCCATTGCACTAGTATATATCAGAGACAAAGTAAGTGGATCTATCCATCTTTTTTCTATTTTTAAGATGGAAGTAGTGATTTTTGGAAACTTATAAATTATATCTCCAAAGAAAGCTGTGTTCTCCAATATTAAAAAAAGTGCTATAAGACCCATCAAAATTATATAAACGACTTATATTGTAAAATATTGATTTTTTAATACTTATTCTTCATATAATTTTTTGTTTATTTCTTGCATATATAAATATAAAAGACATGTGAATTTGACTTACCATTTATAACGTCTTCAGTTGTTGGATTAGATTCATTATCAAAAATAGATTTAATTTTATTTAATATCGATATAGATTCTTCAATATTTTCTACTATATTTTGAATGTAATTTTTAATCCTTTCAAATTGAAGATAATATTCATCCTCATTTTGTAAATTTTGAATAATTTCTGACGACACTTTTCTACTTTCAGCAAACGCATCTTTAACTATAATATACAAATGTGTATATATATATATACATAGAAAAACATTTGTATTAAATTATCGCACACAACATAAGTTTAAATAAAATATTAAAATTAAAGATAGTTTTATAGTACGTACAGTGCTCTTTATTTGATTGAATTTTAAGCATAGCAATTTTTAACGGATTGCCTTTGATTCTTTTTTCCATATTTGTATTTTCCTCGTTTGCATATGCAATTGTTAATAGTACTAAAAACCCTTTAATATTCAATAATTTTCTTTGCATGATGATCAAGTAAAGATGTACGTTATAATAATAATCGATTATAAATGTGTATTATAATTATTATAAGATATTCGTAAGATCAATTTAGAATGATGTTCTTTCGTAGATTCAAATATATATATATATATATTGAATGTTTACGATACCAATAGAATAACACTTTGGAGGACGTATATAAATAGCAGACTATAAGTTAAATGTAAATTCATTTCTAACTTAATGATAATATATCTCATTTTTATATAATAATCCTTTCTATTATATCTTAATAACAGTTATAATTTTGTTAAAAATCAAAAATTTTTGATCAGTTATTTTATAACTCAAATTAACAATAAACTAAAGCAAAAGTAGTATTTTATAAAGAATGATTTTTAATAAAAATTGAAATATTTAGAACAAATGATTAAGGATTCCCAGTCATCATAAAAAGTTATAGTTTCAATATCAAAATTTAAATTTGATTCTAAACGGATATCTTCAAATTCTAGCAATGTAAATGTAAATAATAGAATCATATTTATAGAATTTTTTTTTTTTTACTATAGTTTATTAAGATTGTATATGTTACAATTATTCTTTATGTTATATTAAAAAGAAATTAATTTAATAATTAAATACCTATACTTTTGCATATTCCACACAACGTGAAGGATCTGTAGGATAATATTCTTGGCATTTAGTCATTAATCTTTTTACAGCTTGAATATATTTTCTTTGTTTTTCATCATTCATTACATGCGCTACATTTTTGGAAAAGATCTTTTCTCTCCCAGTACGCGCATGAATACCAACCATAGTTACACCAATAGGCCAAGGAGAATTTCCTATCGCCATTTGTAAGTATGCATCGCTAGCCTAAAATTCAAATTTTTGTTAACTAAGTTGTTGACAATGCATATGTAACGAATAATCTATTTCATAAATGTAATACATACCAAAATATAATTACGTTCAAGTAAATGTTTCATAATTTCAGTTAAACTATCAGTTATATCTTCGGGAAGAGATTTATTTTTTAATTTCCTTAGAAGCGGTTTTAAATATTCCCTTGTTTGAGCATAAGTCGCACTAACCATTTTACCTTGCGTACTCATTTTTTCTTCAGATGTTCTACTATTTAATTGATTACCCCATACTTGTACTAGGAATTGGATAAATTGGACAATAACATTTATATCAAAGTCCCTATCACCTTTATTTAATTTGTCAGACATTTTTTGTATATCTTCATAAGTGATACCTTCTTCGGGTACATTGACATCTCCTTTAACATTACGGTCTTGTGATTTAATAGATGTCAAAATTTCATTTAAATATGCTTGATCTACTTGTTCCATTGCTTCTTGAAAATCATTTCTGAAGCCCTTTAAAGAAATAATATCATTTTGTTATCATTTTGTACATTTTAACAACTACATAAATTAGTCGATATAATGCTTTATTACCTTGTTTACTTCTGCTTCAAAAATCTCATGTTTTCTTAATCTTTTAAATGCTTCTTTTTCTGATTCTCCAAATAACAATGTAGGTTCTCCTCGTTCTCTTAATCTTCGTATTACTTCTGGCCTAGGTAACGTTGATTGTTCCAAACTATTATCTTTCACGGATTCCTGTTGTTCTTGACTCACATCAGATTTGACAATATTTATACTATTATCATAAGTCTCATTATTTTTTGTTTTATATTGAGACTCTAGTTCTCCCCTTCTAAAGTATTTCTTATTTTGTTGCTAAATAAATATGTGAATAATCATAGTTAAATAGAAGACGACATTTAAAAAGTAAGAAAATATGAAAATAATACTCACTAAAACATTACTTTCTTCTAATTGTTTTCGCTTTTTTAATATTTCAGCTTTTAAAATATTAAGGCCACCACCAAGTGACATTTCTAAATTTGTTTCTTTTCTTTACTTCGTTATTAGGTAGCCATAATACAACTGCCCAACAAGCAACAATCACGACTATTTTAGTTGTTTCTATAGATATAGGGATTTAATCGTTTGAAAAAAAAAACAAATGTTGGCAAGACTGATATCATCAAATCTGTAAAATGTGGTTTAATTTCGTAAAAAAAAAGAAAGGGTTATTATTCTGCTGATCCAGTGAGTATATGGGAAAATATATCTTCTTTAAACATTAACAAATTTTATTTATCTTAGGATAACGAAGCTATTTATAAGGAGGACGATCACCGTCAATGCCCTCTGTCAAAATTTTTTAGTTAAATGTAGTTTATGACTTTCCAAATAAGGTAATTTTATTTATTACGAATATTATTCCCGTTATAAACATGTGTAGCATTTGGAAAGTTATATAAACAACATTGAATAAAAGAACTTTAACAGAGGACAATGACTCAGTTTATTATTTGATTTCGAAAAGGAAGGTGCATAGATCATATTCTCCGAGCATTTAAACTACAATATACATTTCTTTCGATTAATTAACAATAATCATTTAAGATATATCGCATCCCCACTCACCCTTCTATAAAGAAATGCATTTTGTAATAACTATCGATCGACGTATTTCATGTATACTTACACACACGCAAACACAACAATTCACATTAAAATCTTTGATAATCTCGTTCAACTGTCGAACAATTATGGATTCATCACTCTCTCTCTCTATCTATCTATCTATCCTTTAGATGTAAAAATTAATTCGGTGCCTTTTTCTTAACTTGGAAATTTTATTTCAAATATTAGCTACAGCATTGTGTTTTAAAATATTCACCGTTATTTTCTATAATCTTTTATCATCTACTAGGTAACTTGTAAATGCCATCCTTGCAGAATGACGGTGGTTTCCAAAGTATTTGTAAGTTCAATTTAAAATGATGTCCTTTTGTAAAAGGAAATATATTTTTATTTCAAGCATTAACACAAATGCATAAAACTATATGTGACTTCACAAGCATATAACACTAGAAAAGATTCTTGTCAATGTTTAATTTGGGTGAGAAAAGAAACAGAATATAAATATTTATGCAAAATTTATTTCAATTATAAAACAGTTTTAAATTTTCTTTATTTTGTTGAAACTACCAAAGAAATGTTCATACCTGAACATTTATTAATATCGGAGGACTACGCTATTGTATGAATTTACTTTTTCTTAATTTAAATTCTGATTTTATCTTGTGCAGTCGCGCTTGAGCTCCAGAAATGATATCAGCGGTAAAGTCATCCAACAATTCTTGCATAGAATCAGCATATATCAAAGACCAAGTTAGTATATTTACCCTCTTCTCTTCAAATTTTAAGATATGTTTAGTTATATCCGGAAAATTATAAATTATATCTCCGAACAAAATTGTTTCATGCAATATTGACAACAAGGCTATAAAATCAACAAAGATGACAATGTAAAATATTGATGATATAATAATTATCCTTTGCATAATTTAATCTTTATTTTATGCAAATATAAGTATAAGGCATATGTAAATTTGACTTACTTTTTATAACTTTCTCACTGGTTGAAATAGGTTCATCACTAGGACTAGAATTGACATCACTTAATATTAATATATATTCCTCAATGTTTCCTATTATATTTGTGATCAATTCGTTAATCATTTCAAATTGAAGATGATATTTATCCTGTTCTTTTAAATGTACAACAACTTTTGCACAATCTTTTTTAATTTTAGCAAACTCTTCTCTCACTGTAATAAAAATATATGGCATATATATAAAATAGAAATTGAAATAAAGTATTATAATTAAAGATCGTCTTGTAGTACGTACAGTCTGCTTTATTTGATTGCATATGAAGTATAGCAAATTTTACTGGATTCCCGTCAATTTGTTTTCCTCTAAAATGTGAAACTTCTTCATTTGCATATGCAAACGTTAATAGCACTAACAAAAAATTAATATACAGTAATTTTATTTCCATGATGATCAAACAAAGATGTATAATACAAGATATTCGTAAGATCAATTTAGAATGATGTTATTTCGTAAATGTAAATATATATATATATATATATGTATATATATTAGATGTGTATAAGACAAATTGAGTTACACTTCTAAGGACGTATATAAATAGCAAACTAATACTTAAGTTAAATATAAATTCATATAATAATTTATGTATATTCAACAGAATATATTCAAAAGTTAATACACATATATGAATCCATGTGGGGACACGCTGCTAACATATAGACGTTTAAGAGATTTGAATATCAACTTAAAGGAAAGTATACAAAAATAAAAATATATATATAAATAAAATTATATTTTAATATTTTTATTTTATATTGAAATTCTCATAAACATAATCGTAATTCATATTTTGCAATTATTTTTCTTTTTTATATTCTTTGTAATATCATAACAAATTAATGTAGATTTTACAATTAGTTGATTCTATTTTAAACATAACAAGTTGGAACCCATTGCTTCTGATTGGTTCATTCATCTACTCTAAAGTCTAATATGCGCATACGCATGTGTGTGTGTGCGTGCGCGCAACTTCTCTTTCTCTCTCTCTCTCTCTCTCTCTCTCTCTCTCTCTCTCTGCTCTGATAGATTAATAAAATATAATAAAAATGCTGTTTATTTTTTGCCTCATGTGTAAACTTATAATTCACTGAAAGATAATAAATTATTTATTGTTTCATTGTAGAAGTTGAATCAAAACATATAATACAAGATTACATTAAAAATGATATCAAATAAAAATGAAGACATTTATGATAGTCGACCGAAAACTCCTCCAAAAGAAAGTTGTTGTGGCAGTGGCTGTAATCCTTGTATTTTAGATGTTTATCAAAAGTTATTAAAACAATGGGAAGAAAGAAAAAAAAATAACATACTTATAGAATCAATAAAAAATGTAATATCTCCAACATCTTTTAATACTTTTATAGTTATCAACAATTATAAAGCATCCAAAGATTATATTTTTATATGGTTAGAATATAAAGGTAGCTTGAATCGTGTTTATTTTATAAATACCATTTAAGATTTTATTACAAATTCTTATTTATATATTTTATATTAAAGGTAATATTAGCAATAATAGATCCTTATACTTAATTCCTGGACAACATATTGTATTACGTTATGGTTCTATGTCAAAAGCTTACACACCTATTTCTTGGTCAGAAACAAGTTTGATGCTTCTAGTAAAGGTCTACCCATCAGGAAAATTTAGTCAGGTTTTAAATAATGCAAAGAAGAATGATGAATTTGAAATCAGAGGACCATATGGGGATTTTGTATATAATATTAATAGGTGTGTTATTATAAGAATACTACTATAAATCATTGTATCATGTTTATTTTTTTTTATTATAGCTTCCACGAAATCATTATGTTCTGTATTGGATCTGGAATTACAGCAGTTTATCCTTTAGCTAAGGTTATTGTTGAAAATGAAGAAGAAGAAACGAAAATAAATTTCATTGCTGGTTTTCGATCAATTTCGTGTGTCCCTTTAAAAAAAGAATTACAAAATTTATCAGATTATTGGAATTTTGTATGCACGATACATATATCGGAAGATCTAATTACAGGTAATTTGATAATACTCATAATATTTTAAGAAAACATTGAAATTCTATGAAAAATCTTGTTTCAGACACCAATCAAAGTATTCATGGTATTAATATTCAAAATGAACGTTTATCTAAACAATCAGTTTATAATTACCTACAACGAAACCAAAAGCCAAAAACAACGTTAATTTTAATATGCGGAACAAATGAATTCAATTATTCGATTGAACAATGGTCAAGAGAAAATAATTATTCTCATATACATGTATTCAGATAATAAGATCTATTTTTATAATATTTAGATTATTATTATTTATATTCAATATTCGAGAAATAGAGATTTTTAAAAATCTGATCAAGTCCTGATTAAGTTATACGTGAATGATGAATAAAGGTAGCACTATTCAAACTGCATTAAAGTTATGTTTATATGTATGTATCTAATCATACTGTTAAAATCTTCTTGTGCTGTTCATATAAAGTGTACAATACTTATTTTTAAACAAACACACACATATTTCGTGCTTGCATACAAATATTATAATAAAATAGAAATTATTTGTTTTAATGTTTATATATATATATATTTTTATGGAAAGAGATCAGGATATTAATCTTCTGAATCGATTTATTTAAATTAATATAATATCTTTTTCTCTCTCTCGGATAGTTTCTATTTTGTTTAAATTATCACAAAAAATGTTCACAATTCACATTTCATTATATTCGGATCAAAATTTCTTTTATTTAATTCCATTATAGATCTTGTTTCCATTATTTTGTCTTTAGTTGAAACGAGAGTATCAATAATACTTTTATCCACCGTATCTTTCATCAAATTAGTGTATTGCAAAGACAATACAATCGTTTGATTCCATTTATCCTGAAGTACCGCATCTCCTGTGCTTATATGTGATAAATCACGAATAAGCTTTTGAAAAGCGATAACTTGCTGAGATACCAGATATAAGCCTATAAAATTAACAAAACTGATAAGCAGTACTTAATATGAGTAATGTATTTTAAAATATTTATCTTTCCCAAAATGTTCTCAAATTTTAATATAATTTATGTGTCAATATAACTTACTCCTTAAAATAGAATCTCTCCGTGCTAGGGTTCCATTGCTTTTCATAAAATAAGATTTCGTATTATCTAATAATGTTACACTGTTTTCAATATCTTTTACTATATATTCAGTAAAGTCTATGATTATTATAATCTTATGATCATAGTTATCTTCTTCGTTAAAACGTTTAAGAAATTTTGCATGATTTTGTTTACGATTTACAAACCATTTTCTACCTATAATAAAAAAATTATATTTATAACTTCACACACACAAATAGATATAAAATTGATATTTTCTGAAATAAATATTTAAATAAAGTATTGTGATCAATAATATTTTGATAATACATACATAAATCTTCATATGATTGTATTTTAAGCAGGGCATTTGTAAATGGATCAGTTCTAAAAGGTGGTTTTTCAAATTTCACTATTATTTCTTTCTCATCTGCGATCGTTGATAGCACTAATAAGAACTTAATACACATTAACAAATATAGAATTTTTATTTTCATTATGACGCAACAATTATATATTATTGATTAATTTGAGTACAATGTAGTCCTAGGGGGGTTTAATTCAAAATGATATTTTATATTATATGTATATATATTTATGTGACATATATATGACATTTCTAAGGACATATATACATAATAGATTATAAGTGAAATTTAAATTCAAAAGAAAGTATAAACTAACGTCAAATATAGTTATAGAAATCGTGTATTTTAAATCTAATGATAATGTAATGTTTCTATTCATTTCTATTCACGCGTAATCCTAATAGAGACTACGTTTTTAATCTTACAATGGTCAAAAGAAAATAATTATTTCCATATGCATGTATTTAGAGAAAATAAGATTTGTATTTATTATTTAAATTAACACTTTGATCAATTATAAAATTAATTAATAGGACAGGATATATTTTCTTCACAATGAGGACAGGAACCATGTATGTGATCAAATGCAACCTGGTTCCCAGCTACTGCTTGTAACCACTGAAATATATATATATATATATAACAATATAGATTTAATAAATTAATTAAAATGAATATTTTTTTAGTACATTTTTGAAAAACTTTACATACTTGTAGCAAACATTTTGTATGAAAATGTCTTCTGCATTTAATATTATCGCAAATTTTATTTGGAAATTGTTCCGTATCTGATTCTAAAGAAAAGCAAATACAACATTCTTCATTCATAAACATACAATTTTGATCATCGATGCTATCACTTTGTTCTTTTTGGGAAGGAAATTCAGATATATCTAACAAAATGAGTAAATTCTGTAATATACTTTTTTCTGAGTTCCAGATCTGCAAATTTGCAACAGTAATAAACATAATCAAGCTATTGCTAACAATTTTTAATTGTTAATCGTAACACATACATGCATGTTCTTTGAAATAATATCTTTTTGTCTTTGTACATCAACATCACTGCCTAAAAATTTAAGATTTGGAGGGGAAGTAGGATTTAAGGGATCTATTGTAATTAATATAGATAATGATTGTGATAAGTAAATACGCCTATATAAGTGATTCGGTTTTGTAGGAATTGGATCTAGTACACAGCAATTTCTGTAAATAAAAATATTATTACACGTAAAAGCAATGTGCGTGTGTGTGTGTGTATGTGTTTTACATTTATAAAAATTAATTTTATTTAATTATATATATTTCAATTTACTTATCAATTTCTGACAAGACTTTCCATAAGGCATCAAATCTATCTACTTGTTGTTTAAATTTATCTTTTATAATAGTTAGAGAAGATATTTTTTGATTAAAAGATCCTAATGCAGATATCTCCGGTAAATCATTGGATATAACATTCCATGGATTGATATTATCATTAGTTCTTTTCAATACAATATGAATGTTTTTCAATGATAATTTGATTGTATCTAAGGAACTATTAGATGATAACGTAATGCCCTTGGAAAAATAAAATGATTAAATTGCATATCTGATATAGAATTATATTCAATATTCATATTTTCATATTTCACAACTTACAGATTTAGATTCAAAGATATCTTTTAGATCTTGAAGTATGGCAGTAGGTGATTGATCAATTGGTACATTATATTCTTCGTTTAATTTATCGATAGTTTCACTCTACATTAAAATGTGACTTTAATTAATTAACATATTTTGTATTAAATGATGAATGTTAATATAAACATAAACTCACAATAAGTGATTGCAGTAATCTCAAAAAAGATGATACTGAAGAAGATTTTTGAATTAAATCATTTACACTTGTAATAAATGTTCGTTTTTGTAAAAAAGCATAGCTCTTACCAAAATTAAGCACTGCATCGTGTATCAGTGGATAATTTGGTAAAATTAATTTCAGTTTAACTTTTTGTTTTTCTATTGCATTCGAAGGGATTGTGATCATTAGAAGGCCTTGCCATGTAACTGGCGAAGTCGAAGTAAGTATAATTTCTGGATGCCATTGGAAAATAGATTCACATTCTTCAATCAACATATTGGTATATATATTTCTATAGTACTAAAATGTAAATACTCTTAATTATATAATTAAAAAATACATAGAAAATTTTTTGGTTAAAATAAAAATGATAAAATTATAAATAGAGTTATCTTCCTAGTTAGGGTTATGGTTATGACTATGATAGACAATTTCTTGATCTTTTCGAAATAATATAAGAATTCTCATATTTAATAAATTTAGTCACTTATAATTTTACCTAATATACACAATATTGGTGAAGCTGTATTATAATAATAATACAGCTAAACTTCTTGTTCCTTTTTAATTCAAATTTCGCGCGTTTTGAAAAATACTCTTTGAACTTTGATTGAGAAACGAAGTGAAAGTTATTTCCTATATGTGATAATAAGTCATGACTCAATTCGAGTCTTTGTGTGTTTCATGTTTGACCAGCTGTCACTTTGTTACTCAGGATAATAAACATTCCATTTAGAATTATCATATCACGTCATGTAAGTTTAATAATTACAATCTTTACTTTGTTCAAAGTGAGCAATTAATATAACTTAGTTATTCTTATATATCCATAATTAAAATTTATTTTCTTTGTTTATTTTCTTTTAGGTTATGACTCATTCTGTACATTTTAGTCTATACATTCTTTTTATCAATGTTAAATCTTATTTTGTTTGGTTCATGAACACAATAACAAATAATTGAATTATGTGGAGTCTTATAACATATGTTTTAAAAATAGTGTAGTATTTTAAATGCTGCTTTTATGTTTTCAATTATAGTATTTCTTTATTATATTCTAAAGTGTGGATAGTATTTCTACAAATGTATAGTTTTTTCAATATTTGTACAAAATTATATATATATATATATATATATATAAACAAAAAGTATATAAATCTTTTAATACAATATAACAATTTTCAAGAAGAAGCATAGTTGAAATGTCTTTAATGAGAACTCTTTTTATTTGTTGAAACATTATTAATAGTTTAGTCCAAACTATTTATTTTGATATTGATAAGAAAGTATAGATTAGCATCTGAATATACACAAACACATTGTGAACTACGTTAAAAAATTATTGATAAAAGTTCTTAAATATGATATCTTTAAAAGATGCCCCATGGGGTTTACAAATGATCCAATATATAATGTCAAAATGTTGTTCTCATCGTCGTATAAATCGACTTATATGGCATCAAGGAGGCATATTAGCACTTACATATTTAGCATATACCTGTTACCACATGACAAGGAAACCTATATCTGTGGTTAAAAATGTATTAAGTCTTAATTGTAGCCGCGTATCACCACCACCTGATATTATAATTAATGATACCAATCGAGATACATGGTGTGATTGGGCTCCATTTGGTAAATAACATTTGATTATATTATTTTAATACAGTGCATATTATACAAAATTATTCTTATATTACTAGATTTGATTAGGATATTTTTATTTTGATAGACAAATCAGATGCTCCAGCATTACTCGGTATGTTGGATTCAGCATTCCTATTTGCATACGCAGCTGCTATGTTTCTCAGGTGATAGTTTTAAGCAAGCTTACTAATCATTGTAGGATCCAAGAAACTGCATTAATATTAATTTTTTATTTTTTTATTTAGTGGTTTTATTGCTGAGCGTGTTAATCTGCGTTATTTTCTTTCCTTTGGTATGCTAGCATCTGGTATTTCTTGTTATTTATTTGGAATTGCTAGACCGTATAAGATACATAACTTATGGTATTTTATTTTGATTCAGGTTAGTATTAATATAATGTAAATTATATATACATATAACAAAATTTATATACATTAATTATTTTTTTTAGGCTGCGGGTGGAGTATTTCAAACTTCTGGTTGGCCAGGTGTAGTAACAGTTGTGGGAAATTGGTTTGGAAGAGGAAAACGAGGCTTAATTTTTGGAATATGGAATTCTCATACATCTTTAGGAAATATATTGGGCACTTTACTTGCAGCTAATTTTGTTGAATCTAACTGGGGTTTAAGTTTCATGATACCAGGAACAATAATGGGAGTGGCAGGATTTATTATTTTTTTATTCCTAGCACCTGCACCTATTGATGTAGGTTGTTTTCCTCCTAATTCATTTGGATATAGAAAACTAGATGCAACTAACAGTTCAGATGAAGATATTGGAGATATCGAAGAATCTCGTACTATCGGAGAAGATGTAAGTTTTTAATAATAGTGAAATGATATTACATACTAATATTCTATGTAATATGACAAACAATACATATTACATATACCATCGCTATTCTAATTACAGTCAGTAAAAATATAACATTGCATTTAGTGATGAATTGAGTAAAATAAAATGATATCTTAACTTTTTACCTAACTAAAGTAAATTGCACGTTGATACATGAAGTACAAGCATGACAATTATCACCATTATCTTCAAGTTAAAAAATTTTACTACTATTACTTCTTTTTCCTGTTTCTTTTTCATATTTACTTTCTAATATTTATATATACTTTATACAGGATGGTAAAAAGAAAGGGTTTGATTTTTGAAGGACTTATCAAGTACTTATAAGCTTATAAAAAGGTACTATAAGCTCTTAAAATATTGGATCCTGTTTTTACCATCTTGTATATACAGTATGAATATGATACCTAACTTGATTATCTCGAATAACTTTTAAATTGTATATTGAACAAAAAATTATTTTAACACCTCCACTTATATAAAGATGTCATGTACTCCACATTATGTTCTTCTTGACACCATGTACCCTTCGTAGAAATAATTTTTTGGAGAAACAATTTAGAAGTTATTCAATGTAATCAAGTTCGGTGCCTCATGCTATTTATATATTCAGTTTCTTTTGTAGTATTCCACAATAACAAATAATCTTCTGGTGTGTGTAATAATACTGACAAATTTCATATATAGTTGATTCGTTTTTAATTCATATAATTTATGCACTTGACACAATATGCCCACTAAAAAGTACCCATTTCCTTTACCTAGCGTGTCATCTATCGCTGTGTCTACCGTGAACAAAACGTTACTAATGTAAGTGCATGCATATATTCAGTGACATTGTAGTAAATATATATTAATTATTAAATATTATATAATACTTAATGTACTCTTAATTTTTGATAGTTAAAACTAATATAGATTTTTATTTTAAAAGGATTCAGCAAGTTTAAGATCAGAAACAAGTCCAATATTATCAACAAATAGACGTTTCTACAATCATACCAAAGAGAATGCTATTGGATTTGTTGAAGCTGCACAAATACCCGGTGTACTTGAATATTCCTTTTCATTATTCTTTGCAAAACTTGTAAGCTACACATTGCTTTACTGGTTGCCGCTGTATATTGCAGTTTCAAGTACGTGAATTTATACGATAATGAAATATTAAATTAATTATTTTTAAAATTTATTATTTTTTTTTTTTTGAATTATTGATAACAAAATTATCATTATTTGTATTTATACTTTTTAGGTACATACAGCACAACATTAAGTGCATGTTTATCAGCATTATTTGATGTAGGAGGTATTGCGGGTGCAATAATTGCTGGCGTTATATCAGACTACAGTGGAATGAGTGCTTTAACATGTTCTATAATGCTTGGACTTGCAATTCCAACGGTAATATTTTCTATATTTAAAAAAATGTTCATAAAATCATATTAATTTATTATATTGATAATTTTTGTTTTTTAGTTATTTATTTATGATTGTTTGGAAAGTATGAGTTTAGGTGTCAGTATACTATTATTGTTAATAACAGGATTGTTAGTCAATGGACCATATGCTTTAATAACAACTGCAGTATCTGCTGAATTAGGAACTCATCCTAGTTTAGGGGATAGTTCTAAAGCTTTAGCAACAGTTACTGCAATTATTGATGGAACAGGCAGTATCGGTGCTGCGGTTGGTCCATTATTAACAGGATTTGTTTCACAATGGGCAGGATGGCATAATGTTTTTTATATGCTTATGTCTGCAAACATGTTAGCTCTACTTGTAAGTAAATTTTATAAATACATTATATATACTTAAGAATTTCTAAACTTGCATTCTAAACAAATATTATTCGTTTAAAGTTGACAATTGGTGAAAATACGAATACTTACATGACTCGCTGTATATGTAAACCGCTCAATTTTATATATTTCAGTTTTTATCCAGATTAGTTTATAAAGATATACGATTATATGCACAGAGACGAAGGGCAGTATAAATGAGGTGTATCTTTTGATTAAGATACAAGAAAGTGTTTAAAAATGAAAATGGATGTATTATTATATGTACATACTTACAAAATTACTCAATATTCATTGAAATATTGATCATTACCGTAAAATAAATGATATATTTTTACAATAATTGTGTCTTATGAATATAAGTTAATTCCTGTCTTTGAAGTAAAAATGTATTTTCGCTTACACAATAAGTAGCAATTTTTGTATAAAATAAATATAATAATAAAATATAAAGATATATATATATATCACAAGGAATAATATAAAGGTAATCAAGGAATACCAACAGGAATAATATAACTAATATGGTCTGCAAATTCTCCCCATGCAGCTCTTTGTGTTTGGAATGTTACGATCCACGCAACAAGGGCAATCGTCCATAAAATTGCTCCAATGCCGGAAAATATTACATCTGAAATATTATACTTCTATGTTATTCGTCTATTAAAAATTCACTTTAGATAAAAATGATTGAATACATACATCTTTTAATGTACTTTTGTTCCTCATAAGCTGGTACAATGAATGCTTCTCGTATAAACCAAATTGCATTAACAGCCCAAAGAAATGGAAGTAGTGCAAATCCTGCTATTATAAAGAAAATTAAAATGATATATTTTATAATCAAATATGTGTTGTCACGAACTTAATTTGTTGTCTTTTTTATTTGATCGTTAATACCTACCACGAAAATACCATCGACAAAGATATAATTTCCTTTCATTTGTAAGCTTTGATAAATCCATACTGCTTTAATAAAAAGAAGTTTATTACTTATAATAGATTTAACCTAGAATATTTGAAAAGAATTTCTCTGTAAGTATTACTAACAGTTCTAATAACAAACTTTGGCTAATTGTCACAATAGGAATTATTTGCTACAATGATGGGGTATCGTTCGCACCATCTTGTAGAATTTTAGTGAATTAATATTTTCGAAAGAGAAAATGAGTAAAAACACTACTCTCATATGTTTCAATTGTTCTTTTAATAAAATATATATTTAAGAATTTTTAATTGTATCTAATTGTTTCAGAGTTTGTATAAATTTATCAATAACTATTGAATTGAGCGCATATTGGTCAAATTGATTTTTACCTTACATAGGTTAGTTAGTGACAATAGATAGGAGAGCAAATTTCACAAGTATGTGTGTATATCAGTGTGGTGTGCATAATAAGTGATTCAACTAAAGTTTTGAGAGAAACGAATTCCAAGATTATTTATCAGTTATTTTACGTTATTGTGCAAAATGGCAGGAAAACATTATTTGAGTGATACTAAGAATCCATTTTTTGAATTAGAAGATGACGTAGATGATGAAACATTTTTAAAAAGTGCACCAACAAGGGCACCTAGCTCATCATATAATTATGTCAATAATTTTGACAATGAACTTGAATCTAAACGTCAGCAGTTATTGCAACGTAGAAAAGAAATAGAAGAGCGTACTATTCATTCATCGGAGCGATCTATTTCTCTTTTGAGAGACTCTGAACAGATTGGTGCAGCTACAGCAGAGGTTAATATATATCTAAATTACCATTATTAAATGACAAATATAATTCACTTATTAGCTTGATTTAAAAATATTTCTATTAAGTAAATAAAAAGTAATAAATTAATACAATTTCAGGAATTAATTAGACAAAGAGAACAATTAGAAAGGACAGAAAAGAGGTTGGATGATATTAACAGCGCATTAAGATTTAGCCAAAAACACATTCAAGGTATAAAGAGTGTCTTTGGTAGTTTAAAAAATTATCTCAGTGGAAAATCCCTGGACACTCCTGTACCGTCTACCAAACTACCAGAATCTACAAGTTTTGGATCTACATCATCGCCAACTTTATCTAATTCCTTAGATCAAGTTCAAACTAATATGGCTAATAATCACCCATCGCTTAAACTTCAAGGTCTTCTAGATGACGATGAAGATCAAAGAATAAGTTCGTCGAAAAATAATATAACAAAAGTTTTAGAACAAAATTTAGATGAAATGAGTGGGTCTTTGGCACGATTGAAAGGCTTAGCAATTGGACTTTCAGAAGAGATCGATTCACAAAATGATTTAATTGACAATATAACAGATAAAGCGGAAAGAACAGATATTACATTACAAAAACAGAATAAAGATCTTACACATTTACTAAGAAAGTAAAGAGCTTATAAGGAATAAAGCTACGGGGATATCTAAAAAAAAGAATATCTCTTAACTCCTTTCGGAGTATACGTATGTGTATACATACACATATGGAACATGATTCAATATAGCTGTCTTTGGTGTGTTCATATACATAGAAATTTAAACACTAGAAGTGTAGTAGATTTAATGTTTATAATATAAACTTACTTGACATAAAAAGTTTACGAGACAATTAAATTATGTAAAAATAGTGTCTAAGAGAATCGTCCAATGATTTTTTAACAATCCTACATAAAAGTGAATTATAAAATAGAGTTTTTATAATGTTTTGTTTTCTTTTCAAGCGTATTTAAGAGATCGATTTTGGAAATATTCACAGCAGATCATCTAAATCGTAAAAGATTATTCTAAAACATATGTATTACAATTTAAATGATTAAAGTAAAGGATACAATAAAATCATTTATATATTGATTGTAATACAATATAGAAATTGTTATCTTCAAATTGTATAAGGTACGTTTACTTTTTGAAATCACCTTATACGGTAAAGAGAAAAAGATATTAATGTAAATAAGTAAAAAAGAGTATTAAACAATTTTTTATATGTGTTTAATGTATAATTATTTCATAAAATATATACACACGTATATATATCGTATATTCGTAATACTTTGTATAGTTTCTAATATTACTGCCAATATTATTGGTAAATAAATTCTTTATCCGTTGACGTGAATATTAACTATTTGGATTTATTTGAATGCTAATTAGGATGATTTTTTTCATTAATTATTATTATTTAATATAGTAATATTTTGAACAACACAAGAAGAAACATTTTAGATTATTATAAAGTACTAATAATATCACACACATTTGTGCAAGTTGATTCGATACAGAATGCAATAATTTCAAATGAATGTGCGATTTAGCCCATGGGATTCATATTTGACATCATGTCCATCATCGTACCTGCAATATATTTACGTTTGAAATAGAAAACTACGTAAATTTGTAAAAAAGTGAAATGAAAGTTTCACCCATTGCTCGTTGTGCCATAGCCATAGGATTCATAGCTCCTGGTGCACCATTAGCTCCATTTCCATCACTTCCATTCGTTCCACTTCCTGTACCTCCGTCGCTTCCCCCGGTATTTCCCCCGGTATTTCCTGTTCCACCTCCACGACGACCGTAACAAGCAATGCTTTTAGATTTGAGAAAAGCATTATCGGTACAATCGATGCTTCTACCCACTGCAATCTGAATAAATTTACATCATATCGTTATTGATAATCATTATTTATGATATACACACGTGTATTGGTATATTTAGCTATTTTAATATATGACTTTATGTTTCTTTTTATTTATATCAATTCATTATTTTATTCATAAGTTTTTTAAAGATAGATATATATATATATATATATAGAGAGATACATAATCGAACGAGGAATGTAGGCAAATTAGCACGTAATATAATACATAACATCCTACGATATGATAAGGAAACGCCCCGTTTTTGCGCGATTACATATAGATAATATTAATACGCAAACTTATACATATAATAAGTAGTTAAAATATTGTACGAACGTTTTTTGAAATAATGAAAAATCATACCGTGATACAGAATATGGCAAAAAGCAGAAACCAAATACCGTAGAACTTCATCCTTCCGGAGATATGAAAAATGACAATTCTACTTTTTGTCACGCTTAGACTTTTATACCAACACATACTGCAATTATAGTATTTATCTTTTTTTAATACATATAGCGCAACTTCCGGTAATCACTTATGGACATTTCATGTGTGTATGATTCACGTGTTGTTAATTATTAATAATACACGTCTCTTTTTTGTTTTTATCGCATTCGCATCGCATTCGCATCGCATTCGCATCGCATTCGTTCTTGCTTTTAAATTCAAGACAAAATTTATTAGAAATATTATTTGATACTATTTGAAAAATCGATTTCTTTAATTAGCATTTTTAATACGTTTGATATTCATTAACATCGTTAATAACCGATGTTGCCTCGTATGCTGCGCGCTCCGCTTTTCTTTGAGATGCGATAGCCGCGTGTTCTTCAGCTATCTTCTGATAAAGCTGCAAATGTTTGTCCTTCGCTTTGGAAACACTGGCAGTGTCCTAGAAAAACGATGTGCATTGACTTTCCGAAATGTTCAATAATATGAAATAGATAAAAGATTTTAATAGATTTAATAGATTTAATAGATTTTCTTTACCCTTGGAATATTGATTGCAACATCGTGCGCATTGGCTTCAGCCAATTTTTCGTAAAGTCGAAAATGCCTTTCCTTAGCGAGTTTCACAGCTTCCGAATCAACGGGTTGTCTAAGCGTATCTTCGTAATTTATCAACGACGGATGAAATCCATTTTGGTCAGCCACATAATCTATTCTTCGGACCTTGTACTTAGGATCAACGAACGAATAAGATCCTAATAAGCAAATAAGTCCAAATATGAATATAAAGTCAGGAGATATAAAGTCACGAGAAGATTTACCATAAATGCTTCCAGAACCATCTCCGGATTCTTCATGAATTCGATCAACGTGTCCTGGATATCGTCCCGCTTTGTATTGAAAACTATAAGGTTTTGGAGATGGTGATAATGTACTTGTAGTTGTCGTCGAATATTCAGATAAAATATGTGAGACGTCTCCGAGACAGGAACTCGATAAAACGAGGACGACGATCTAATTGGAAAGAAAAATACAATTGGAAGAAAAATCTATTTCTGTTGATACATTCGCGCTGGAATATTTCCTAATTATTACGACAGAAATAGAAATATCAAATAAATCCTAGTATAATCCTATAATTAATATACTTACGATCAAGCTTTTCATTTTTCTTAAATCAATGACTTGACAAAACTTATGAATATTTCTCGTCTTTAGGAACACGCGTTAACCGACTGATGTGAGAGGATTGTCTTCCAGTGAAAGTAATATAAGAAACTAAAGAGAGATGGTGAAGGTAATATGTTTTAGGGTACCTTCACACCATCAACTCGTTTATTTTATTCCATCATGGTTAAATATATTGCACGCGATGATACAACGATTGACGACGATGGAATGTTTCTATTTCTATTTTCTTTAGATTAGGGCAAAAGATTGGTGAATTGTAATCGAAAGCACTCTAAATTTATTTATTTTTGAAGAATATTATTTTCTTTGGTTTCAAAGAGTTTACAATGAACACAATGTATAACCGTGTTATGTAATACTCTTACGTGATACGATCGTCCATTTGTCGTATTATTCTGAATTTTGATTCCTATCGAAGTCCATTTCTATTCTAGGAAGAGACAAGGCTTCTCGATCTTTCTACATATATTTTTCCTACATCTATATAGATATTGAATAAATATTCAATCGTATAACAACGCATATTACTGCAATTTCATTAAAGTGACAAAGAAATGGAGATTTTGATCTAATTTTTGGTAGTTATCGGATAAAAATATATAAAGTCGGTTCGTCGGATAAATTGTTCAATCAATTTCGAGCTTTTTGAAGCTTCCTTCAACACCAAACAGATCCGTTGCTGTTTTTCCTTTCCCGGGACGCAGAGATTCGTTAACGCGACATAAGGTTTCCTCTTGTTGAAACCAAGCACGATTGTCATCTAATTTCTTAATTTGTGCATCGTTCAAGTCCTTCAAAGGACCTGCTTGTCCACCCGATTCGTTTGGAAGTATTTTCAAGGGTATAAACTTAGCCAAAGTTTCCATAGTCGAGTGCATGTGAAACTGCGAAAGAAAATATAATGAGAGAACGTCGTAGAAAATAAAACTTCTTATAATTGTTTCTTTAGCGAATTTTTGTCTACCATGTCCATCAATTCCTTTTTCATGAAAGGCTTCATCATATTAAGAATAATGTCCATAACCGGCGAGGTGTTCATAAAATGGAAACCCTTAAGACGTACGGGTAAGGCTTCTTGCAAGTAGTAAAGGAATTTTTTCAATCCCATGGGATTTAGTCGACCCACGTGTCCAAATGCAACGTTCTTTGTATCAAAGAGGATTACGTGACCTTTGGAAGTACCGTCTTCGCGAAGCCAGAGATCGATTACCATGTTAAGAAATTTCATACCATCGTTATAAACGTAATGCGACGGTTCGGTATCTATCAGTCTGCCGTAAATGATTTTATAACCATCATTGGTGGTTTCATTCAAAACCAAATTCGATCTATGTAAATGAATATAGAATGAATGTTGAAATAAGGTTTGTAACTTGATCTTTTGTAGCTTGATTGACACTCGACTAAATGCACAACACTTACACTGTTTGAAATGCTTTTCGGAGGTCCTTCGAGCCAATAGGATCTCTGTTAGAAAAAAATTCTGGTACGTGAGTTCGTACGGTGTAATAAGTATCGATGGTACTTTTCGTTGGCTCAATACGATAGTAATTACTATGTAAAAAGAGAGTCAACTCGGTGTCGGAGATTTTCGGCAAATGGGGTTGCTTTTGACACCACTCTCTTAACGTTCGTATATCGTCTTCCTTCAATTCTGGATTTTTCTTTAATTCCTCCTCGAAGGAAATTCCAGTTTTTAATGACATCCTATAAAACGTCCACTGTTAATCTTATTTTTTGTTTTTCTTTTATTTGTTTACTTTAAACGATTCTCTTTTTACCTTGTGCACAAGAAATATTTTCTTTCAAGATTAGTTCTGACGACGACTTCTTAAGAAATACGAATTAAACTAAAGGATTCAAGCTCAATTGATGTCTTAGAGCAATGACGAGTGAGTAACATACGATTGACAATTGCGTGACACGTTGACGTTGACTTCTATATATAAGTTCATAATCGGACGAATCATCATCACGAAGCCATTTAAGAATATTTTGTCGATGGGTCAGATGAGAATACGCATAATTAAACATAATTAAGAATGCATTATTCTGTATATCTTGTTTTGCTCGTATTCAAAACGAAATGGACAGATTAAAAACGCTTTGCATTATTGATTGGACGTCAGTTTTTTGTATCAAGTATTTATAATAAGGTAATACGATGTTTATTTTAATTTTCTAATCGAATTAGAAAATTCTCTATCTCATTCGTTCGTACAGATAGAAATGAAATCTCCTTCTCCGAGAATACATAGCATATTTAATTTCGATGTTGAAATCTTCATGATATGTATCTAATTCCCATGTAACCATACTTTTTTCGACACATACATACTTTTTAGAACACATACATTACTATTTAATTTAAAGATTTTGGAATTGTATTAGTTGATTCTTGCATATTTGCAAAGGAGTCAAATAAAATGATAGCTTGGAATCTCTTTTTAGCCTGTAATTATGCTATCGCGTGTTAGAGATTGCTGAAAAGAGATACATCATCGAAGTATTATGATGTAACAGTCGATTAATAAGCAAAAAGTGACTCGTAAAAGATTTTATTATGGTAATTTGATTGAATAATACAAGGACAAAATTTAATTACCACGTGTGAATATTATATTGAAAAAAAAAATTATTAAAATATATGAAAAAATATACATCTTTGTTTGTTATAATTATACCGCAATAAATAAAGACATGTATACATATCTGTTTAATCGATCTCGAGTTTCTTGAAGCTCCCGTCGACACCAAAAAGATCATTTGCAGATTTAGGCTTTCCGATTCGTAACGATTCGTTTGACTTATTCTTCGCCTCATCCATTAAAAAGTACTCGCGATTGTCGTCGACCAATTTGGTTTGCTCGTTAACGAGATCTTTTATGTTACCGCTCTTGCCACCTATCTCATTTGGAAGTGCATCGACGGGTATCAATTTTTCCAATTTTTCTATAGTTGTCAAGTTTATCTAACAATCAATTTTACTGTTATTTCATTTGATTTTTTATCATTTCAAATAAAACTCACCATTTGATATAGTTCCTTCTTCATGAAGGGCTTTATTATACTTAGTAAAGTCTCTACCGCCGAATTCCAATTCAATATATATATTTGTTTCAAACGAATAGGTGCAGCCTCTTGTATAAAATACACAAATTTCTTTAATCCCATAATATTCATACGACCTATGTGACCCAAGGTTACGTTCTGTACATCAGTAACTATCACCATTCCGTTAACTGGTCCTACTTTTAAATATGCCAACTCTGTTGTCATTAGAAAATATTTAGTTGCATCAAAAAAGACATAAGCAGATGGATCAGGATGCGCAATATCTCCATATATGATTTGATATCCTTCCTTGGTAAATTTCTTCGCTTGAATAATACGCCTGTTTATAGGAAAATAATATTCCGTTAAATTCGTTCAATTATTTGTCGATCTCTAATATTTGTTTGACACACACTATTAGAATTCAACTTACACGACATTGTATTGTGAACGAATTTCTTTTAAGAATGGGTCTCTATTGCTGAAAAATTCTGGCACGTGAGTCTTGAAAGTATAGTAGTTTTCTATCGTGGTCTTACTTGGTTCTAGTCGATAATAATTACTGTGAAAAAATAACAATAAAATCACGTCGTCTACTTTTGGCAAATGAGGTTGCTTATCCAGCCAATCGCGAATGATTTGTAACTCCGATTTCTTTACATCAGGATTATTTTTCAAGTATTCCTCTAACGAATATATCTCCGTAGGTAATATAGCCATAGTACCGATTTATTTCAGATTAAAAACGAAAGTGAAACTTTAGAAATTAGAATTTTTCTTCGATAGTCCGAATTTAATTAGCAATTAATTATTCATTTGATTAAGTATACTTTTATAATCTAACTAGCGTTTTAATGTTGCTTTGATCTTCACGGAACAAGAGAATATATGTTTCTTACTCGATAGTAACCGGTCTAATAATGACTACTACTTATATACATATGTATATATAGTGGATGTTTCAAAACTTGTTATTACCGAGGAAAGAAAAACCTAGACGTAACTTTGATACAAATCTAACGCAAACCTGAGGCAATCTGATGCAATCTTGACGTAGATTTGAGACAAGCCTAATTTTCCTTAGAAAATTTCTTACGCTGCGTCAGACTATAATAATCCGCCGCCAATAATCCTCTTCTTCCCTCTGTGTAACATTTCTTCATAGCACTCTGGGTTACGAGGTGATCACCCATACAGGTACAATCCTGCAAAATAAAAAAGCATCGTTATATGCATCGCATATGGAGATTTTAGTAAAGAAACTTCTGGGACATCCTGTAATGAACGTGTTTATTACAGTATTTAATTAGTCATTAGTTTTTTCTTATCAAGTTTATCGAAGTAAACATTATTTTGCAAGAGATCAAAATACACTCTTGTAATTTAATGCGATGGAGTAACAAATTTTTTCCAAGTACATCTATTTTACAAGGATATTCAGATACATAATTAAATGGTAGTATAGTAGTATATCAGAATTTCATAAATATGTTATTAATTATGTAATATGTCAAACTCATTCTATAAAAATGAAGTTACGGGATAATTGTTAGGTGTTATAACAGATCAAAGTACACAGAATAGAAATAGTTTTGAAAATACGTAAGTATAATTGTTTCTCCAAAAAAAATCTACACGAGCGTGTCATAATGCTTCATTTGATTATGTATTTGGTGTATTAAACGTAGATTACACAAAAAAAATGATTAAGGATAATTTATTTGAGATTTAGTATTTATTCTTAATTAAGATTTCATTATAAATCACATTTTTCATTGTAAATAATTCGTACAAAATATCTATTTCATTATGTTAATCTATTTCAAGCTTCTTGAAGCTCCCTTCGACTCCAAAAAGATCCGTTGCATTTTTACTTTGACCAGGTCTCAGAGCCTCATTTACTCGACCACTCATCTCATCTTGTAGGAACCAAGGTCGATGATCTTCGAGCTTTTTTATATATTCTTCGTGTAAATCTTTGGTAAGACCTGCTTTACCGGCCACATCGGTTGGTAATATTTCTAATGGAATAAATTTAGCGACGCTTTCCAATGTGGAATGCACGTGCAACTAAAAAAGAACAACCGAAACTAATTACACCATGTGTGTGTGTGTGTGTGTATATATATATACACTATAGTAGTGTATGTATATATATATATACACTATAGTAGATATCAATATTAAATCAATAATAATCGTACCACATCCATCAATTCTTTTTTCATGAAAGGTTTCATCATATTTAGAATGATATCCATAACCGCTGTTGTGTTCATGAAATGTAAACCTTTCAGACGAACAGGTAAAGCTTCTTGCAAATAGTAAAGAAACTTCTTCAGTCCCATAGGACTCAATCGGCCTGCGTGACCGAAGCTTACATTTTCCATATCAATCAGAATTATATGACCAATTCCTGTACCTTCGATATAAAGCCAATAATCTAAAATCATGCTAAAATATTTCATACCGTCGTTGTAAACATAATGCGAAGGATCGGTGTCAAGTAGTTTGCAGAAAATTATTTTATAACCATCTTTCGTTGTTTCCTTCAATGGTATTTCTGCACTGTAGACAAAGATTTTCTATAAATAATAATCATTAGATCGACAAAAATTGTATTACTTACACAACTTTCATTATTTGTCGAAGGGACTTTGATCCAAGCGGATCTCTGTTAGAAAAGAACTCAGGAACGTGAGTTCGTACAGTATAGTACGTATCTATCGTAACTTTTGTTGGCTCCAATCGGTAATAATTGCTGTGTAAAAATAATGCCAATTCGCTGTCCGTGATTTTTGGTAAATGTGGCTGCTTGTTGCACCATTCCCTTAATATTTCTATATCAGAGTCCTTTAAATCAACATTTTTTTTTAATTCTTCCTCATAACTGATTCTTGGTATTAAACTCATTTTCTTTTTGTAAACGGAAGTGCTGCAATAAAGCGCAAAAGTATTCAAAGTATCAAAGTAATTTTCCTTCTATATTTACTCCAATTTAAACACTCGATGTAGTGATATACCTCCACACACAATGGTTGCTTTTAATAAAGATAAGTTAAACCTTTCGATGTTATAACAAGAATGAAACTGTTAACTAGGAGACGAGCAGTTTTATTTATAACTGACAAAAAACAAAATAAATTAATCGATATTATAGATGTAATTGTATATAATCTAGTCAAAAGTACGACAGAAAGACGTATAAATTCCATCCTTGATGTTAAAATTATATATCGAAAAGTAAATTTGTAATTCTTTATAATTAGATGTTCTTGAAATTCTACAGACTTATTAATAAATTATATTTATTATTGCGTCGAAAGATGTACAAGTTATGCACATTTATACGGGTAATTTTGTGATTTCGCATTCAATAAATATTGGCACATTTTGAAATAAAATAATTAAAAGAATGATAGAAATATTTGAAAACGTGGCGCCTCTCGTGAAGAAAATGTTGGCGCTATCTCGCGACGGCCGTAGGAAGCAAGTAAGTCCTACTTACCAACGGAGTTTTGTTTTTAATTTTATCGGTTTCCGCATAGTGGCGACACGCGTCTTAATATGGATGTACGAAGATCGTTACACGCACGGTTACACGTTTCCTCATAACAATTTTTCTATTTCTTTCTTCTTTCTTTGATGGTTAGTATTTTCATGTTACGGTCAAAAATTATCGAAACGTGGTAGGTTAGCGTATTATGAACCGTCTGGATGATCCTCCAGGTCTCATGAAAGGCAGAAAACCATCTTTTATCGGAATGAATGGTATGTATGTTTTAACGACTCAATAACAAAGTTTCTTTTTTCAGCGATTTTATAACTTTCCAATCGATTATATTTTTTTTAAGGAGGTACGGAAACAGACGATCAACAGCGTCTAAGGTTCCAAGTTGAACTGGAATTTGTTCAATGTCTTGCAAATCCAAATTACCTTAATTGTATGTACAATTTTATACCGCAGACGTTTTATTTTCACATTTCTTATTTAACTTTTGTAGTTTTAGCACAACGAGGTTATTTTAAGGACGCCACATTTATAAACTACCTTAAATATCTTCTCTATTGGAAAGAGCCAGAATATGTTAAATATTTGAGATATCCCATGTGTTTGTACTTCTTAGACTTATTGCAATACGAACACTTCAGAAGAGAAGCCGTCAGCTCGCAATGCACCAAATTTATAGACGATCAGCAGATTTTGCTTTGGCAACATTATACTAGACGTAGGATAAGACTTTTACAGACAGCAGCGGAGCAGACTCCACATGTAAATCCGCAAAATAATGGTATTGTACAATCTAAAGTTCCTTGAAAGAGAGAGATACGTCTGGTATATTAGGAAATTTTAACGATATATAAACCATAGGAGATATTACTTAGAAATATATCTTTATATTGTGATTTCTTTGATATGGATGGGCTTATTAATCATGTTGCTAAACTGTGATATATTTTCAATAAAATATTTATCTGCATTTAATACATCATCAATTATATTTTTGGACACACAATGTGTTTTATATGCTACATACAAATATCATATTTTACATAGCGAATCAGTTTTTTTTCCTCAGTCTCGTTAAAAGATTTTCATTGTCAAACGGTTTTAATTCCAAAAATGAATTTATATGAATGAAAGTAAAAGTATATACAATAATTGATTAAGTTTCTAAATTATTCTTAAAAATGTAAAATAATAAATACATAAGTCCCTGACGAATAAAACTTACATTTCTAGTGGTAAGCGCATTATACACATTTACATCAGATTGTTTGTGAACCTGTATTAAAATTGAAAAGAAACAAAAAAATACATTTTCACTAAAGAACATTTCGGCTAATCGCGCGGACAATCTGCATTTTTGTTTTCGGAAAAATTAACTAATATACCGTTTCCGGCGTCCACCCAATCCTCCGAAAAAAGTTTCTCTCTTAGTATTTCTCTCTCCTTAAGATCGTCTTTTGCAATATCTTTATTCTCGTTAACTATTTCTTCGTCGTTTATTTGATCCGTTTTTTTAACGAACATTTCTTCAATATCTTCTATCGTATCGGGTAGAATTTTATTCAATGTTTCTGGCAAAACGATTGCTAGTATACCCGATATAAAACACAGAATACCAACGATCGCTAACGGCATGCTAATTGGCACATATTCTTCCTGAAAAAAATAAAAACACAACAAAAATAGTATTTAATAATTGATATAATTATCTAATAGCATAAAAGTGAAGAATTTAAATCGATGATATTCTTAACGTACTGATGATAACGCATGAGGTATACTTAAAAAACCAATCTCAGCAAAAACTGTGCATAAACCTAAACAGGTTCCTCTTAAAACAGTTGGAAATAGTTCAGCAGCGTAGAGATATGTTACAGCAATAGTGCTTATTACTGTTACTTTACCAAATAACAATATTATAGTCTTCGTGAGATCTATTTAAGCGGAGAAAAATAATCTTTGGAATTATTGATTTTAATACCAACGAATACCAATGAATTTTTTGTCAATCACCTTTCCAGGCTAAAGAAGAATCTATCATAATAATTAGAATAGACAACATAATTAATATCGCGCCATTTGTAAATTGACATATGCTTAATGGTATTCGTCTTCCATATCTGGACAATACGAAATATATAAACGTATAAGCAGCAATTTCTAAAGCTCCTCCTAATGCAAAAGTTACGTGTCTGTTTACGTTAAAAGTTGGCAGAAGCAATGCTAAAAGATAACACGCCATAGAGGATGAAAACCTTGAAAAAAAAAACAAAAAGAAACGGTCCAAATATTATGGCTTTAAAGGGGGTAACGCGTTACTTTAGCTCTCGGAGAATCAACCATTTTTGAGAATTCATTACACTTTCGGCAACATTCACAAATTTGTCATACATTTGTCCATTACCACATTCCCATCAAAAATTCTCAAAGATAGACTAATTTACGTAGAACTAGAGTGACGTTAACCCCTTAAAATGGATTTATCAAATTAAACGTTTAACCAGTTAGCTGCGATTGACTTATATACTCGTAGTACGGAAAAAATAGTTACCATTTGCTATTTCAATTGTATTTTTAATGAAAACTACTCAACTAATTGATTTTTCGATCTTTTTTTATTAGAATTTAATTTTACAACAAATATATTCGTCATCGTTTCATTTTAAGTAGACACTTTTCAAATAGGTTCGCCGCAGCTAACTGGATAATTATATATTTTCAAATGATTACCACTGGAAAGCCATCACAAGACTATACTTCCTTATTAATGGTCGTTTAAATAACTTCTGTAAGCTTTTGTTTTTTACTTTTTGCAATTTTTCCTCGACATTGTCGTCTATTTTGATTTCATTATCATTCGCTTCTTCAAGCTTTCTTGGATTTCTAAGCACGACGATTTCTTCGTCGATCCTCGAGGGTGTATTTTGATCATAGAAGGACTGAGAACTTCTTTTGGATTTTCGATTATTGCTCGAACAAGATGGTGAATTTTTTATTTCATTTTCTACGTCATTTTCTCTTCGTAATTCGACGTTCATCGATGAAAGTCGTTTTTTGGATGTTTGGTCGATGGAATTTCTGGCTAAAGTAGGAGCGAGACACACAAGAAATTTGTAGATTATTTTTCTATTTAATAATATACAAATTATTCTGTTAAAAAGAAATACTTTTTTGAGTTTTTGAATCCTCATACATTGGTCTTTTTGCTGATTCGAATCCGGTGAACTCAGCAATTTGGTCACTTCGTCTTGCCGTCTTATCGTTACTTCAAGAGTTTTGGATTTCTTCAAGTCGACACTCGAAACGCGTGATTTCCTTTCCGGCTTCACTGGTATCGGATTTTCTTTAACAACGGGCTCAGGCTTAATAATGTTCTCTCTGTGTATTCTCATGCAACACCCGTTATATTTCGCGATTCTTTCCAACGCCATATCGGCTTCCGTTAATTTATTTTTAGCCAACAGCCATCGCGGGGACTCGGGTATTATCCTGTAGGATAAAAATGTAAGCTAAACGAGTTGAATAATATTTAAAAATGTTCGACAAATTCAACGAGTCTCGAACTATTATCATAATTATTGTAATCGAGCCATGTACCAGATATATAGAACTGTTATCGCTGTGGGTACGGAAACAGCCAGCTGCAGAATTCTCCAATCTGGTATAACGTAACTTAATATCGCTAGGAGTATCAAGCCGATAGCCCAAGCGATTTGCATGATCAGAGCGACGAGAGTTCGCGATTTACTGGGGAACAATTCCAGGGATAAGATGTACGTTGAGTTTTGTAGGCCTTGCACGAAAATACCTTGGAAGCCACGAAGTGCCAAAAATGTAGGATAGTTCTACGGCATTATTTAATGTTCGCCGATTAATAATAATAATAATAATAATAATAATAATAATAATAATAATAATATCGTTGGAAAAGTTTTATTTGATTTTACCTGTACGACGTAAAGCGCAACAGCCATAGTGCCTTGCGTGTAAAGACAAATTGCTTGAACTGGTAGTCTTCCAATCCGATCAGCCAGAATTCCAGCGATCCAAGCACCGATCAAAGCACCAAAATAATAGATCGCTGACCCTAGATACGTCAGATATCTTCTTTCGCATATCAAGATCCATTCGGTGACGACGCTGTTCTCACCGAGCTCGATCGCGAATCGATAGTCGTCGCCGGAACAGGAGGAGCTCCAGTTGGATTCGATTGTCCAATTATTTTCGATTCGACAGCCATAAGTTCTGCTCGTTGTATTCCTTGGCTGGAATAACGATATTTTTCTAAATTCATTTTCACCAAAGTGAAAAGGTGCTTCTTCACCTTTCACCCTTTTATCAGCATACTTTGATAGAGATCTAAGCCAATGACTGATCAAGCCCCATTAACTCTTAAATATAATATATATAATATAATATACACTCTCGTGATTATTACCTGACAATAAAATTTCGGTGTGTAATTATGAAAAGCCGGTAAGGCATGATTCATAGACACGATGATGTAATTTATGCAAAATATTAATACAAGGACCATCTGAAAACAACCAACTTTCACCGTTTCCGCATTCATTCTTTTTCCATCGTTGACTTTCATCTTTGCGAACAAATTTCAATTATATATTTTCTTCGATAAACAATGATTTCTTTTGTTATTTCTTTTTTTATTATCTCGTACACCAATTTCTCTCGCACGGTCACAAAATTCTTACAAAATTTTAACAAAATTCACATTTCGATTAGGTGATCTCGAAATTCCGAACAAACGTTCTTTACGGATTGCATAATCACGATTCTATCGTCTTTCTTATCATCTTTCCTATCCATTTGATGATCGAATTAAGCCGAAAATTTGTAAACGTTTCAAACGGAAAACGAAGAGTTTGAAGGAAAATTCGAAAGAAAGTTCGAGCATGCGCCGAATGGAGTGTCATCAATGAGGGTGCACCACGCACTGCCGGTGAGAGCTGATCGCCAAGAGTCCTTTCTCTCCCTCTTTTCGTCTCTCCTTCTTTCTCTCTCTCTCTCTCTCTCTCTCTCTCTCTCTCTCTCTCTCTCTCTCTCGAAAAATAGTGTCGAGAAAGAGGAATATGCTCCGAAGAACAGATAGAAACGCGTGTCTTCTCCTAGCTACCGCCAGCTCTCTTGTCAATAATGATCCGTTTTACAATTCATTCAAAAACTTTTATTAGCTGTTAGGGAAGTGTCAAAAGAGACATTGAAAAGTAATATCAAAAATTCCAAAAATATCCAATTATTGGATAAACTAGCATGATCAATAAGTATCGTATCATTGCGATACTTTAAACATAGTACCGCGCACATTACTGCAATACGAAGCAAATGCGCTTGCGGAGTTCATAGACCTTCTGACAGGAGGACATTATCTAACTTACTGCAACTGCGCCTACACATAGGGTGTCAAAGCTCTCATAGAAAGTTACACGTCACTTTTCAGGCATCATATCATTAGTATTTATATTTCGTTAAAAACAATTCTCGTTCTTCTCGTTCTTCTCGTTTTATCGGCTATTTTCAATAAAATTTGCTTTTTACGAAATGTTTAACATTTCACATAAGAAATGCTAGATTTCTTACGCTCGAAGAAACCTTTGAAAGCAGTCACAAGAGCAGTCACGCGAAAATTCCGCACCGTAGAATGGCATGCGGTTAGAATGATATCGGATCAATATTTCGGAGATGCATTTTCTCAGGTGTGTGAGATTAGGTGGGCAATACTTTTGATTGTAACATTTCCTTGAGAAAAAAAGAAGAAAAAAAGAAGAAAAAAAGATCTTTTCGATAACGAGTGTTGGACGTCGGTCTTGGATGTCGGAGTCATCATCGTCGAACGGCTAGTTGGTTTCCTTCGTTTCTGGAACTGTTTGCGTATTCTAGGACTGTCACGTCCGGTCCCAGTCGCATCCTGCCTTTCATTACAAACCTAATAGGAAGGGGCTGGGTTTGTTCCTTTCGCTCGAATCGGCCGGTGAATCTAAAGGGAATGTTGATACGTTGAGCCTATCTTCTCGTCCTTCGATGGCTCTAACGAAGTGCGTCATTGTATATCTTTTTCGTGGGCCGGCTTCGTCATCGTTCGACGCGTCGTTTAATTACCATTCAATTGACCCACCCTCACATCGTTTATTCATTCACGAACGATACTTTTCACTTTTGTCATTTTCTTTCGCTAGCTTGCCCGAATTGGTCCTACGATTTTCTAGGTAACCGGGAACTACTATGCTATACCGAATTTCTTTAATGGGATCTCATGTCAAAGGTAAGGAGAGACTTCTCAAGATTTATTATTTATGACCCATTTGATTGGTAAAATTATCATCAAACAAGGATGGTGCCTTTTGTCTTTTATAATCAACGTGCGAATAACTTCTCGATCAATTTTCTTTAGAATAAAATTCAAACCGTGTATCGTAATGTGTTACAATAATAATTATATATATATATATATATATATATATATTTCTTATTTGAAAACTAATTAAGGGGAACATTTCTCTTGATTGCGTTTGGCCATCGTTCGAATCTTCTGCTAGCTCGTTACTGGCGCCCCAACCTTACGCGCGTATTATACGAACAGGAGATGGCCTGGATGCCTTTTTTCGTCGTTTACCGTTATCGTGGAAGAAGAACTTAGGTTCTGCGATCACGAAGCTAATGCTTATTTCTCTTGTGTCCCTTCACGAGCGCCTGTCTAATCGAACCATTTTACCGAACACGCCGAGGCTTTTATCATAATATACATTATTTTTTACGAATAACTTATTTTAACCGCGCCTGTTTTTGTGGAAATCGATCGATTCTTCTACTTCTGTGAGATTGCTTCTTTCGTTTATAAAACATTCCTGTTGCACGTGCTTCTCGTGTCAAGGACGAGAATCGAAAGCGATTAACGCCAAGCCAGATTTAAAAGATGAAAGTGACAATTACGTTATTTGCTTTAATATTCGTATGTTTGAGTGTAAGTACAATTTCTATTCATTTTCAAATTATCATTTTCAAATTATCATTTTCAATTGGATCGATCAATTTATTTGCTTGATTCATCGGAAAATTATTCATGCTACGATGCCACGCATATTGATGAATTAAACGTCGATTGTTTATTTCATTCGTTCGATTGTTTTATTCAATAATCTTGAAATTTCATATTATGTAAAGCCAGACTTTTTTCAATTATAATTTACAGATCGTGCAGGTCGAATGTCGATCTAAGAAAACGAAACAATTGTCGTTACAAAGTAAGGAGACTAATCCGGTGAATTTTATAAGGTTGCTCGTGATGAGACTAGTTTTTGGTGTGGCTACATCGATGGGATTAGGTGAAAATATTTCTGGTGTTCTTGGAGGAATATTCGTACCTCCTGGCGCGGAAGATTATGCCGACTATGCTGACGACGATCTGATCCCTGATCTATTCTAATGAAAACTGAAATGATCTGCATTTTAAGCACAAGGATATATGTATAATACGCGTTTTTTTAAATATTTAATTACTAATTTATTTATTAGTTATAATAGTCGTGTATATGTACGTACGTATGTATGTATTTTGTGATTAACATCGACTTGACGACGGCAAAGAAAATGACTGCTGTGACCTAAATGTTAGTTAACAATTATGAACAGCACGATATGTGCATCATTATTTGATCACGTATGACAAAAGTACTAACGGTACACTTTACGCGCGCGCTAATTACATATTAAAGTGGTATTTATATTACAATTTAAAATCTAGCACAACAAATATATTTGTATATTGTTCAAATAACGTTCATGAGATCGTGAGAATGAGTTATAAAGAATTATTTTCTTATTGTCTTTTTTAATAAAATACGATAATAAACGAATGATTAATTAACGATATCTTCGTCGCTACTAATTACGAGCATAAAATTGTCTTCTTTTACATTACTTTGTAAATCCTGATAACAACCGATCATCTTTTTTATCAAGTCACCCCAAAGGACGTTAGTATTACAGGAAGGACATGTACCTTCGATCGGTAAGATTTGATCGTCTTTAGAAAAACGCTTAGCCAAACAAATTAAATGTGCTATCAGTCGACAGTTAGGTTTTATACACTTAATGGAATTGTTTTTTTCGCTGATTAATCCACAAATTGAACAAACGAGTACGGGAATATGATCTTCCATTGTTGATTCGACATTATTCTCTTTTATTGGACTTTCCTTAGTAACCTTTCGTGGCAGAACTTGTCCGTAACATATTGGCATGTGTAAAGGCGGTGAAAAGGAAGTGGAATACAATTGTGCAAAGTCATCGTCCAGCCAACGAATTGTTAAAGGTAAACGACACCAGGGTCCGACTTTGAGCATTTCCGAGAGAACCATCAAATAAAATTCGATCGATTTTTGAGTTGATTTTTTTTTCGACACATGCTTCAAACGTCGACTCGCATGAGGATGCTGCCATGCCCATTCGAACTATGTACAATACATTAAAACATATTTCAATTGACATAATAAAATACATAACTAAACACACATAAGCAATTACTATTCTTTCAAAGCCTAGGAAGCCTTTTTTTTTTGTACGGTAGTTTACGTACCCTCAATGCAGAAGTACTGTTAAGAAAGCCGTGAACAATTAACACCATACTCCTAAAGAAACAAAATTCAATCCTGCAAATCTTTTATGATAAACCATTAATTTGATGTCAATCGTAACTATTACCATGGACCTCTCTCGCTAGTTCTCCATGCACCGCCGTGCTTTTTACCGGCATTATGCTGTTTAATTCTACGTCGTGGATCTACAGTGTAACCTATATAAGTTCTGCCTTTGTACTTTGAATTCAAACAATATAATAAATATACTCCGTAAAAGTGTTCCACTATTTCTGCCTCTTCCATAACTTCTTCGTGCCATTGAATACGTCTTAGGCATATTTATTCATTCAGTTCTAGAAGTTACATTTCATATTAGCATTACATGTTTTTTTCATTATAATCAAACTATACGTCCACTTATATACTTCGACTATATCAAACTGTATATAACATGTTGTTCAAGCTTCAATTATATGGAGGTTAGACGAGTAATTTAAATTATTTTTCTCAATATTGCCACCTACTGGCACAATAGTAACACATTACACAATAGAGTATGGTAAAACAGTTGGGATATATTTGTAAACATTTTTCACGAGAAAAGTTTTCACATGGGTGATAAAAATTAATTTCAATAAATAACAAAAATAATACCCTCCACAATGTATTTTTTTTTCTTTTTGGTGGCCTAGATTATAATGAAAATAATAGATAGTAATGTAACATCGACGTACAAATATACGATGTTTCTTAAATATATCTATAAAAGATTACATGCAATCGTATAAGATAATACGCTTTTGTAATTGTCGGATTCTCTTTCTAACAAACAACATTTAATATATTTACTTTATAATTCTTTTTACAGACGTAAAACTTTATATATATAACGACACTGACGGTAATATATATTTATTTCTTCTGATTTTTTCTCTTATTTGTTATATATGTTACAGAATAAAATATGTAACGTGTATTCGTACGTGTATGTGTTGGGCTTGTAACTCGTGTCATCGTCGAATTTAATTACTTCATTTTTTTTACATAAATGTACGCTTTGTCACCTGTTCATTTTCTTTTGTTTTCTTAATAATCTTCAAAATTACGATCGATAATATTTTCAACGTTACTTTCGTACACCATTTTATTGTGCGCAATCACATTTGAAAAATCTTTAAGATCCAGGATATGGTATACCCTATACAAGATTACTTTTATGAAATTTCTTAGTAAGTAGACGATGATTCAAATAACGAGAGAGGAACGAGAGAGAGGAATCGTATTATTTATCTCCTATGGGATCTGTAAGGTCGAAAGTCAACGCTGTGAAAAATATCGATAAAAGTCGTAACGATCATCGACGATGATCTATTCGATGATTTATTCCACTTTATTCTGCTTTAATATTATTATTATTATCCTCTTGTTGATATTTTATTGTTCATTACTTTTTGAAAGAATGAATCGACGATGATCGTATTCGACGGATGAACTGAAGAATGTCTAAACTATTATTAACTGAAGATTTTTCTTTAATATGCGTGATTCGCTACGAAAAGTGCAGCATCGCCGGCAGCTCCTGTGACACCTCCCGCGTATTTGCCAAGTGCCGATTCGCTGTTGGCCTGTTAACAAACAGAGATAGACAAATGTATATTTTATTTTTACGACAAAATTAATTGATAATCTTTCGAACAAAAATTTTCAAAGACTTTTCAAAACTTGGAAATAAATGTAAACTGTTTATATTATAAATAAACACGTTTGTGTGTATTGTCATATACTCACTGTTATATAGTAGTACATAAACAGCATCACACAGAGTAAGGAAAGAGAATTTTAATAGGCATGAGCTTTGACATACAAAGAAGAGTCACCGGCTTTGCTAGAAATACTGCCAGCAACATATTTGCCTTGGCAAGCAGCACTGTTTGCCTAAATAAGCATAAGATTCATGGACATGCAAAAAAAAAAACAAATTAGCCACTATTCTATTATAGAGAGAAATCAGTGATAAACTTTGTTATCGTAGTATTAGTAGCGAAACAATACAATTAGTGATATATTTGTAGAAACAACAGAACAGAGAAACAAATTAGGCTTACTGACAATAGATCAAAAAATATGTTACATTATTACATATTGAATAGTATGGTGTAGAGAAAAGTAATAGAAACGTAATTCACTAATTTAGAACATAGACATTAACACTGTATATAAATAAATACTATTAAAGAGGATAGGCTTACACATCGATTGAAAGAATTCTACAAATAATTAGATATTATAAAAAGAAATTAACGCAAGATAAAAAGGCAAACAAAATTTTACCTTAGCCCTCTTGATAAGTTCTTCCTGTCCCGCTGTCACTTGATCGGTTTTGCCAGCCCAAGCGCGAAGAACAGAGGCCTGAAGAGCACGACCGTAACTAAAGGTCAATGCCCAAGGTTTCTTAGCTGGGAACTTGTTGATGGCATCCAAATTCACTGAGGCCTCTTCTTCGGATTGTCCACCGCTCAAGAAGGTGATTCCAGGTACTGCAGGTGGAACCGTACGCAATAATGCGGTTACAGTTGCTGCTGCAATTTCTTGAGGCATTGCCTTCTTCGGACAACTTTGGCCCGCTGTTACCATGTTTGGTTTCAAGAGAGTACCCTCGAGATAGACATGATGATCGGCTAATGCCTAAAAGTTAAGAAAGATTTAATCTCTCTGTTGATCCTTTGATATTATTAAGGTATTAGTTTGAAATAGGATTTAAAATAGCGATTGTTTGTTGCATCATTTGTGGCAAAATCTTGTGTCATCCAGTTGACACGCTTTATTGCAACATTTTTCTAACCTTGTAAACAGCAGAGAGAACCTCCTCTGTAACTTGTTGACAACGAGCAAGATCGTGATCACCATCAGGAAGGATTTCGGGCTCAACAATCGGTACGATTCTTGCGCTCTGACAAATTGAAGCGTAACGAGCGAGAACATTCGCGTTTTCTAAGATGGCGAGCTTGCTTGGCGTATCCTTTGTGATTTTAAGAACGCATCTCCACTTGGCGAAATGACAGCCGTCCTTTTTATATTGGATGCAACGTGCTTGGAGGTCATCTAGTCCCTGAGTCGTACATTCATCGTTTGTACCAAAGAGTGGCACGACACCCTTATCAACCTTGATGCCAGGAATGATGTTACGTTGTTTCAAAAGCTCCACGAATGGCGTACCGTCATTAGCCTTCTGATATAGAGTCTCATGGAACAGAATCACACCGGAGATATGTTGTCCAATGACGTCCTGTTGAAATAATCATTTTTTAGTATTGGAGAAAAATGTAAAAACTTATAATTAGCGCCTAAAAGAGATAACATACACACACAAAAATTGATTATATTTAAATTGATAATATTTGTACGAAACTTATTCTTTGGCTATGCGAACAATTGTGTAATAATAAATTACATTTCCTTTTCCTTTGACTTGTCTCTTGTAGCAGTAATCATTGAAATGAATTAAAATATCAATCGATTCTGTTCAATTTTCATTGAACAATGCGTACCAAAGTAACAAATGACTGTAGAAGTTTAACATCGATTACGAATATAATGAGTATATATAAATAATTCAAGATTGTAACAACGCGATAAGAATTATTATACGTATTATTCGTTCATTAACTCTTTTCATAAAAGATATCGCTGATAAAGGAGAAAATGTAAATATCTACACAAGTGTATATTTGAAAATAAAAAATAATCGCGTACCTTTGCCGCAGTGAAAAGTAATTGTCTGTATGCTCTACGATTATCCTCATTGTTCTCTACATTGATGTCCTTTAAACGTTTACCGATCGTGGTCGTAGATTCGTCAGCAGCGAGAATTCCTTTTCCAGGAGCTACGATCTGTTCAGCAATCCTTTTCAATTCTTCCTTTAGCTCAGGAACGGCCTTGTCGTACTTTTCGGCTACCATTTTCTACGCGAATGGAAATCATTATCAATTATGTAAATTGTCAGTTAAAAAACAGGGAATATGATGATAAAGGAGAAAATTAAAGCTGTCGTCGCTCCTTTTACCTTCGAGCTCCATCGTAATTATATGTATATATAAATATAATATAAAAAAAAGATAAAAATATACATATAAAAGAAGAAAAAAGACGGATATTGATGACAATACTCGCGGCGCTTGCGAGGTTCCCTCGTATTCGCCGGTAAACTTGACTTTTCCAAAATATCTGTACACGTGCGTCTGTTTTCTTTTTTTCTCTCTCACATATATGGGAGAAAGGAGATAGTTGGCATTTTACAAGCCGCAATGCACCACGCGCAAACATTCTTTACGTTCGCATGCGCGCATAATAAAATGAAAGTAAAGATATATAATTCCTCTTGCGTGTTCTGAATTCGTGATCTAAGGATCTCAGTTATATTAGAATGCTATTTTCTGTGCGAGTTTCAAGATAGATGGGGATATTGGTGATTAGAGCAACTGTGACAATTGTTTCATTTTTCAATAACTTGCGAATTATAGGACTTTGTGATTTCAATATACATCTATAAATCTATCAAATAGATTTAATATCTATACAGAACATACAAAAATAGATACACGCAATCGATTGGTACACGCAATCCTATGCAAATTTTAATACTTAGATATATTCTGGCGCAACACGACAAACCTGTTTGTTGTTGGTTCCTTAAGCGCGATATTATACTAGCTATTATACTCATACTAACGAAGGAACAAACGAAATGATAAATGGATTTTTTGGATACACAACTACTTTTCCTATAATGAATAATTACTATATTAGCATCGAAACCAGATATATCTATTTGTAAAGACATTCAAATTTTAAGTTGCAGTCACTAATTGTATGCTTACGTAATTATTTGTGTATTTTCCTTTGTATTTAAATAAGTTAAATAAGCATCCCACTTAATACGGATTAGTAGTTCAAAAAATGACACATTCGTGAATCACGTGTGTTAAACGTGCTTGCACTCGCATAAGCTGTTTCTACCTCAAGCCCTGTTGCAACAATCTTATTTATTACTTTTATAATATGATTACGGAATGCTATTATCTATAAGATGGATTTATTACTATATCGAATAAAAAAGTTGGCATCACTCAACGTTTTATTTCTTGGCCAAGTTTCACTATTTGTTTAATATCGTCCATTACCTTTAAATAAAATTTCAAACATATGTATATATATATATATTGTATATATATATATATACATATATATATTGTTCCATTCTAAGAACTATGTACTTCGGATTGACTTACTACTACGCATCTTTTTTTATTTTAAGGTCATCATCGATTGTCCAAAAAGTAAAGATCGATTTATCTATTTCGTTTTCAATTAAGGTTAGTTTTCGTATGACAATTTTCTAAGACAAAATATAATTATACATAATTATTACACAACGAACACTAAGAACAACGCTTTTATGGTTATTTCTGTAAAAATGTATTAATCGTACGATCAAAGTTTTTTATTTTTACACTGGGATCTGTCAGCTGCTTACTGGAAAAAAAGATTATTTAAGACTAACGTTAAATCGATATCAGTAGACAGAACGTTGCGAATAATTCACGTTGTCATAATTACTTCAGTTGAAGAATACGATAAAATTGGGTGGCGGCCGAATGTCATTCGAATGTCAGTCAAGGTCAAATGTTCGTAGCGTTAGCCATTATTTAAATGATCTTTTATTCTCGCATTAAATCGTGGATATCGATTGGTCGAGGTAATCAGTAATAAGCGTTTATTCAATAATTCCGATACAAGTTCGACTTACCTATTATCGAGATGGATTTGACTGTCGTTATCGAAAATATGCACAAACGTTATTCTAACAAACTCCTCGACCGGTGGATTTAAGAGCAACTGAGGAAAGCAAAGGAACACGGCGATTTCAAAGCCCTGTGGAGCATTATTCGCGCGTGCGCGGGAATGCGCGCTGTTTCGCGGTGCTCAACCTAACATTTTTTCTCAAAATAAATATAATATTATATCTTGTTGCATTAGGTGTGAAAATTAATTCGATGCTATAAATAAATACTAAATAAATACTAAATAAATACTAAATAAATATACAAAATTATAAAGCACCAAATTTATTTTTACACCTACTAGTATTTTCAAGTGTAACCTTTTAAAAAAGTATATCCTAAATACATATTTTTATTTAACAAAAAAAAGAAATGACAAAATTATTTTGAAATTTCGAATGGTATCATGTGATCGGTTTAATTCGAGGAAACATCTAATAAGTGTTCTCATTGGTGGAATTCCGTGGGAATGACGACATATTGACCAATAAAAGAATAATATGTAGTCCGTTCAGCGTGATACGATTCAACTGGCACGTAGCGTACAATCGACGAATCATCCACGTACCCAGTCACGTTTTATTGAGAACCTTCGCTTTAAAGGTCAACTAAGGGCACCTTCTTTTGACATTCTAACTTCAAATTTTTGACATTTTTTCACTGTCAAGATTAATGCACTATTATGCAAGATCTCTTAAATATTCTCAAAGATTTTGGATCAACAAATAAAATAATTCACATTCATGTTGAGAACCTAAACACGAAATATCATTATTCCGATTATTAAAGCCAATAAGTGGAGTTTGCGTATCAAAAGACAGGCCATTCCGATAACCGTTGACTGTTTTTCTTATTTAAAACGTAAATATATTTTTCTTACGTTGTAAAAATAACGCTATGATAAAATTGCACGCGCCCGATAATTTAATTTAATCGGTCCAATAATTTCGTCAACATTTATACGTTATTATTTTCGATTATTCGTAATTATGAAATATTTTTTGCGAGCACGCTTTGTATGTCTAATTTTCCAAGTGACGCCTCGGAGCATAATTTAGCTCTTCCCAGTAATACCGAGTGTGCTGCTTCCACGTTTGCTACGTTTCCTTTCCAAGTTTTCATAGCTTCATACTTTATTTAATTAAATACGTAAATATATTATCATAAAATTCTAACAAACGTAAGAGAAAGATTTGATAGTTAGCTAAGTACTTGTAAGCAGCGGCCATAACAGAAACTCAAAGTCCATGGTTTTTTTCCTTCAAACGTATTTATCGCGTTTAAATTTAATATCGAGTCCTCGTCGGTTTGCCCATTGCTTAAAAATAAAATCGTTGGTACGGCCGGAGGCACCGTCCTTTTTAACGCTTTCAATGTGTATTCAGCTACAATCTAAAAATAAATGAATTGATATTTAAGATTTATCAGTTAATAATTCCAGAATAACATGACTAGTTCACATTTATACGTATCAACTGACTTGCGGCGTATAGTTTTTGATATTTTTAACACCCGGTAATACCATTGCCGGTTTGAGAATCATTCCCTCCAAATAAACTCTGTGCTCGTTCAAAGCTCTAAACAAAATGGACAATACCTGCTCGTGAATTTGTAAAGCTTTTTCTATACTATGTTCTCCAATAGTTAATATTTCTGGTTCCACGATTGGTACTAAACGGGCACTTTGACATATAGTTGCATACCTAATAGAATACAAAAATCGGTTATATTTGAGATAATCTATAAGTATTACATATTGTGCATTTAATAATTACATATGTTACATGTATATTTAATGAATGCAATTTACCTCGCAAGCGTGTTCGCATTTACCGACATAAGCAGTCGACTCGGTTTCGTTTCTGAAATTGAATAAACGCATCTCCACTTGGTAAAGTGGCAACCTTCGCGCTTGTATTGCATACATCTTTCCTTCAAATTGTCCAAGCCTTCTGTTGTCAATTCCTTTTCGGTACCAAATAGATCAATTAGGCCTTTGTCCACTTTAATACCAGGTACGATGTTTCTTTGTTGAAGAAACTCGGCGAAACTGATGCCGTCGGTTGTTTTTTGGTAAAGTGTTTCATGATGCAAGATAATTCCACTTATATATTTCGTTAATTCGGGCTACGATTGTAGGAATCGTCTTTATTGATAAACCCTTGTTTATCCTAAATAACTGATTTACCTTATAAGCAGAGAATAACATTTGTCGATATTCTCGTCGGGAATCTTCTGTATTTTCTATTCCAATTTCTTCAAATCTATCATTTAAACTCATGGGTGATTCGTCGCTAGCCAATAAACCTTTTCCAGGCACACTGAGTGCTTCTATAATTTTTCTTAATTCGAGAGACGGTGCTGCATAGAGATCGGTGAATTTCTCACTTATCTGCAATATATTTTTATAAATGTGCAATTAATTATTTCATAAATAATTATTATAATGATTTAATACAAACTAACTTTGTCCTTACAAAAACATCTTGGCGCTGCTGATGCCATTTTTTTTATCAAAAATTATATTTTCATACGTTAACAAGCGTAATTTCACTCATATTTTGTATTTTTCATTATTTTTATATTAAATTTTCTCAGAAGATTCATTTAAATGAAACTTTAGATTTAAACCGTAAATATTTGTCACACATTGACAATGATAGTAATTAAAGAAAAATGAAAAACAAATGATTGCTTAAAAGTTTGCACACACATTTTTTTCATTAAAAATCTTAATATTAAATGTGTGTTTTTTATGCTGCAATATAAATATTAATATATGAATATACATAGAGACATATGGAATAAATATAATTCTTTTATTGTCTATCAACGTTTATTATTATGTTAAATAGTTTTTTCGATGGAAACCTCTGTTATAGTAAAATATAGATGGCCCACTATCAGTGTACACAAACATGAGGGGTTGCCTTTAATCTCGCTTCAGTTTTCGAAATTGAGAACGATAAAGTCGGTTGAACTTTTCATGTTACATCCATGCAGAAATACTTAAATAATCCAATCGTTCGACTGCGACATTTTATGTTAAAGTTTTATTTCCTAAAGTTATTAAGTTTGATAATTAAAAAGAGAGGTTAATGATCGGTATGAGTAAAAGTTGTGAGTGTAATTACAAATAAATTGTAATTAATTGAATACTTCTGTTATTTCAATTACATGTAGATCATTAAACAATTGCATATACAATAAAACATATTAAAAATAGTTCGTAAAAATTCAATAACTAACTGAATAAAAGTGAATATGGAAGCAGGATAAATATATCTGTTTTGTAATAATATTACCAAAAGTATAATTAACGGTATAACGATTTTAAAGAAGAATATATGGCTTATAAGGACAATATATAAAGGCTTAATATATTCATATATTTATTTTTATAAATTCACTATGAGCGGCAGAGAAAGTAATGAAACTAAATGCGAGAGAAGTTCGAGAAGTAAACGACACAGAATGAAGGAACAGGCGCAATCTATTAACAGCGATGAATCTGACAGCAAGTTAAAGAGAAGAAGCGCGTGCAGTAAAGATAAAAGGAAGAAGTCAAGACGTAGAAGTAGCTCGAGTAGTTCCAGTTCTTCCAGTACTTCCAGCCACGAGGCTAAATTGCAAAAAATTAAGAAAAAAAAAAAAGATTGCGATGAGCGTACATTTAAAGAATATAAAAATGGAATTGCACTGCAAAGAATGGACAGGTCTGTAAACAATTATAAAAGTTTAAGGAATTACAATATGCCATCACATAATTTCAGGGAACGCGGTAATACAACTATGAGAGGATCATATAAATATGGAAGATTTTATAATAGAAATAGAAGAATGCCGTATAACAATTACCAATACTACAGGCGTAATAATGAGGGGAGGAATTATTATACGCATTACAATAATAGAATACCTAATTACAATAGATCACGGAATAATCAAGATCAAAATATTGATTATCACAGGAATTCAAACAAGGATGCATCTAATCAATTTGTGGGAGAAAGTAATTCTAGAGACAGTAGTTCCAAACAAGATAAATGTTCATTAAAAATAGACAAAATACATAATATAAAAACCAATGTAGATCCTTCGCATACAAAGATTAGAGAGAAAAGGAAAGCAGATTGTTTGGAGAGAAAGTCTGATCATCGTACTCAAAAAAAGAGGAAAAGAAGATCATCCTCTTCTTCCAGTTCATCCAGTACAAGTAGTACTAGCAGTGTTAGTAGCAGTACCAGCAGTACCAGTAGTACCAGTAGTAGTAGCAGCAGCAGTACTAATAGTACCAGCAGTTCTGATTCTTCCGAAGATGAAAGAAAACGTCAAAAACAGAAAAAAAAAGCTAAAAGAGTTAAAAAAAATGTAAAGAAGCATAGGAAGAAGAGGAAGTTGAAGAAAAATTCAAAGAAGAAGTTGAAAAAGTCGTCGACTACTGAAAGTAAAAAACGTACTTCCGAAAAAACTAAGGATACTGCTGCAGAAATTCCACCTGATTTGTCAGAGAGAGCCAAACTAATGGCTCCTATTACAAAAGAAGAATGGGAAAAAAAACAAAGTTTGATACGCAGGGTATACGATGATGAAACAGGAAGATATAGGTAATAGTATATCTACGCAATGGTGCATATACATAATTTTGTTTATTCTATAGAATTATAATAACAATTTTTCAGATTAATTAAAGGAGAAGGTGAAATAATAGAAGAAATTGTTAGCCGAGAACGTCATAAGGAAATAAACAGACAAGCCACCAAAGGAGATGGAGATTACTTTCAAGCACGATTAAAAGGAAACATTTTGTGAATTATTTTTATATATAATAAAAGTTATGCTTTTTAAATAATTATTAAGTTATTGTGAACGTCAGTATCCTGTATTATTAAATCTCTATTATTATATCTATTTTGTAATGTTTCAAAAACAGCTTACAATTTAAGATACTTTAACACGTGTTTAGACAAATCTTGTAGTTGGTAATAAAATTATGAAATAATATCTTGTCTGCACTATATTTAAATAAAGAAAAATTATGTTATAGTATATTGAGAATATTAAGAATGTTTTTTTCATTCACAGTTACAAATTACATTATATCACAGTAACAATAGTTATTTGTGTGTGTAATATATCCATATTCTATAACTAGATGTCTTTGATTTTGACCACCGATCGATATATCGATATTTTACACGAATTATGAATTAATATTTTTAATGTACATGTTATTTAAAAAAACCTTATATATTTATTAATGTAATTATTAATAAATTGTAGTATAAATTTGTATAAACTTATTACTATAAATTTGATGTGGATGACGTTTTAATTGATCGTTATTTTGTAATCGTAATATGATAGAATAATGAATACAATAATAACAATGTAGAGCTAAAAATTATGATACGTATAA
>NW_014569602.1:832077-875755 GCF_001313835.1 Polistes canadensis
TACCAAATATTTATGTGTTATATATATTTAAAAATTTACAAAAAGTTAATTGATAAAAAAATAAATTTCACGTGGACCTTCTTCAGAAACAAGGTGATAAATTTGATCTTGTAATTTATATAACAATCCATTATTCAGTACAATTGAACAAACAATGTTGTATGACCGTTATGGTAAATTGCATCATCTGTAATTGGTGCACGACACATTGGACATAATCTTCCCGTAGATAGCCATGTTAACACGCAAATTTCGCAGAAAATATGTTGACATTTTAGAATAATTGGTACTTTGTATTCTTCACGACATATTGCACATATTCCACCAGAATTTATTAATTGTTCTGCAGATGGATTTGATCCTAACCTCTAAACGAAATATATAATTATAGAATTTTACTTAATAAATTTATCTGCAACCAAAATTAACAACGTACCTCATCCTCTATAAACCTCCATAATGTTTTAAGAAAGAATTTTGAAAATTCTATTAAATTATTTATTTTATTGATAGTATATATTGCAGTTAAGACTAGTCCTACTACTTTTTCTGGACCTTGATATGCTTCATTCAAATAATATATCCATGGTTGAATTGGTGCAAAACGACGACAAAGTTGAGATGTAACTTCTATCATCACATAATATTTTCCCTAGATAAATATTTATTATTAATAATTTGGTTTATATATGTGTTTAAAAAATTTTGTAATATATACGTACATGAAATACTTACACGTTTGTGACACGCTAGTAGTCTTATAGGTAAACAAGTTAAAATCACTTTAAAAGCAACAGTAATCAATTTTATTATAAAATCTGTTGCAATTACTGACCATACAAGCTCTGAGAGTGAAAGAGGTTGAGTCGTAGATACATTTATATCAAAAATAACATTTAAGACGAATAAACAACCTGCTATAAAGCACATAATTAATAATAAAAAAAACCAACTTCTGTTCTGTTGTTTGGCAATTTCGTTCTTAAGATCATTATTGGTATATAAGAAAGTTACGAGCAATAAAGCAATATTAATTATTCCTATTCGTTGATCATATGCGCCCTTAACTAAAAGGATTAAAATATAAGGGAAATATGTTTGCAACAGATTTAGTAATTCTACTGTCTCCGGACTTCTTTCGAGCCCATTTTGAGCTCTTCTATTATTAATATTATTGTATGCTTCTGTTGTCACTTCATTTGTTGCTTCATGCATATTATTTAAAGAATTATCATTTTTAGTATGACGATGATGGTGATGATGATGATGATGATGATGATGATGATGATGATGATGATGACTATGATTATAGTTTGTGGGTTGTTGATTGCGCATAATAATATTGTTCATTGTTTGATCATAAACATTATAATTACTTGTCGAACTAAGAATGGCTCTTGTTTGATTTTGAAGCCTTGGCAAATTTACTAGAGAACTAAATGCAGTGTAGCTTCTCTATAAAGAAAAACAAAAAAAAGAAATCAAATTAATTAAATAATGTAATACCCTTACTTGTAATTAAATATAATACAATTTTTACATGTATAACATACACTATGCCTGTTTTATGAAAAGTTTAATTACTTGAACAGAGGAAGATAAATTGGTCAAAATTCTGGAATGTTGAGGTAACCTTGTGTCAGAATCAAACGTTGGAGTATTAGTTGTACATTCAGGTGCTGAATTTGTCAAATTTTCCACTTGATTTGTTTCAGTGGTATTCGTTTTAAACCTAATAAGTCTATTTTGTAAAATTGCTAATCTCTCTTTTTCTGTCATCATATATTTTTAATGGAATATTTTTTAAAATGATATTAGAAAGATGAAGATAAGAAGTTACATTTCAAAGTCAAATTTTAAACATATTTTTGCATTAATTCTTAAACTTTTTCAATCTTTGATCCTTGTAATAAAATATTATGTAATAAATATAAAGATTAATATTTGTAACTATTTAAAATGAAACAACATTTTTGATTGCTTGTAAATTAATAATCAAAATTAACAGATAATTTTGCTGTATTTTTCTCCGGTAATATAAATTTCCAATATTTCGTAACACACGCAATCACGTCACTTGTGTATCTTAAAGACCGTGCGAGTTTTGAAGTGAAAGTTTATAGTTTAAAACGGATTGTTATTTTGCTGTGGACACAAGTGTATATATACACATAACTTGCGCGTCATAAACGAAGCGTCTATAGATTATGAGAATGTTTTTTTGGCGGGAGTAGCCATATTGTAATTATAATTTTAAACGAATACGAATGTACAGACAACTTTGAACATTATTTCATTATTAAAATACATTAAATTTGTATTCTTTCGATCACGAAAATGTATATTTACATTGATATGTATGCGTACAAAGATTTCGTTTAAGAAATATTTACAATAACTTACTTTTTCTATGAAGTTATTTTCGGTATTTGTTTAATATTCGAATTCTTTTCTTCATTTTGTTACGAATATTTCGAAGTGAATAAAAATATGTATAAGTGCTGTTTGATTTTGGCTGTTCAACCGGTGCATTGATCGCTCTAGTCCAAATGATGGAAGCAATTGCTCCCAGTGCTCGAGACATGCAGAGTAATACTTGATTAAATTTCATATCTTTCAATCCATAAAACTTTGGAAAGATTATTTAGTTATTATATTATCATTTACTTATAATAACGAGGAAAAGAAATTTCGTGGAATATTAAAAATTACCTGGAATATCGGACCAGCAATGGTGGTTTGCTCTGGAAAGATAGTTTTGTTTTTCGTATTTTTCATGAGAAATGCCAAAACTCGTGTAATCTCTTGAGAAAGCTGAATTTAATGAAAATTGTCAATAAATCGTTCACAATCATTTCATAAATTATTATCGAACTTATATTGATAACTCGCCTCTATTTCTGTATTACCAGGCAAATACGTTTTAACATGATTTAAAAGTGCCGCGTAACGTGGATCGAGAAATTGAGTTTCTTTGTATCCAATCAACTTATTTTCTTCGATGAAAGAAAGCAAAAAATGTTGTAACATTTCTTCCTTAGGTTCGGTACCCAAAGCGCTTTTTATTTTTTCTTGAAATTCCATGTACTATAGTGATATAAAAATATGATGTGTTAAGTATATCGGTGCAACGTTAGTTGTGATTTACCTGAGACATCGTTCCTGTAATCGGTTCATTTTCATAAAGCAAAACTCCTGAAGATAATGCTTGACTAATATCGAGATACGAAGCTCCAGAAATTTGTGTTATATGAACACCAGGTACACCACCATCTTCGTCGCTAAATAAAGAATTGTTGTTAAAACGTAACTATCAATAAATGTTATTGCAGCCATATTTTGGATAATAAAATATATTTTACTTTTGAAAAGGAAAAATATTATATAATTATATTTAGCGAAATTTCATTAGTTATCTGAAATACTATTTGATTTAGTTATAGATCATATTAAATGCGCGTTTACATCTTCGAATGTATCAATAATACATATTTAATTATAAAAACGTACGCATTTAAGCTGACGTATAAACGAAGAAAATCTCCAAGAGACGTTGTTCTGCCTTTCAAATCCTCCGAAGTATTGCTCAAACATTGTAAAAGAAAATCTATCCAGTCACCTTTTTCCGTCACGTTTCTCAACTCTCGACCTTTGCCAACGAGGCCGATGATGGCTGGTAACGCTGCTAATAGTTCCATACTGTCCTCGTAAATATGCTTATTGTTAGAAATAAAAGAGAAAGTGCTTAGAGGTTTTACATATCGAAAAGTTATCACATTTGACATTCTTCGAAAGACTCGTTACAACAACGACCAACGAGTCCAACTTTCAAAATCGAAATAATATTGAAAGAAAGAACGTTGTTTATTACCTCCCAATGGGTATGACTCAGAGCTCCATTCTCGAGGGCTTTTTTAGTATATTTATTCGTTTGAAGGATAGTCAAGGCGATCGAGAGTCTTCCCAATGGTGTCACATTGTCTGGTAAGTTTTGAAGAACGGAACCAACGATTCCACCGCTTGGTCCTGACCACCATTCCTTTCTTCTTTGTCGTCGAGATGACCAATCATTGATCAACGAAGTTGTTTGTTCTTGAGTCGGTACGTCGCCGGTTAAGAGTAACCAAAAAACAGCTTCGACGCTTGGAGACGTTCCTCGACGTGGAAGGAGGTTTAAAACTTCTGGGATAGTCAATCCACGGTACCTGATCTAATAAACGCGTTTATCATTTATAAGAAATATCATTTCCTTTCTGGGAAGTAATTTTTGTTTTATGGAGAGAGACTAATTGTAAGTAATTATCATTACCCCATACTTGGGATCATTTTCTGATGTTTCCCTGACCATCATGTTGACGCCTTGAAGACCGTCATATATATTGTTCACAGTAATACGACTGATCACGGATTGACCGTGTTCTTTTCGAAAATTTCTAAGGAGATCATAGTGAATCGGAATCTTTTCGCAAAGAGCTTCTTTCAAATTCGTACTCGTACTCGGGATGCCTCTCGTTGTGCTGACCTTCGTTCAAAAAATCCCTTTTTATATTTCCAACAATTCTCATATAGACAATAACGTAGGATAGTGATTATGATGAAACCTTAAGCAAATATCGTTGGCCTATATTGAAATTAGATTTATGAATGGTAGTATTTCTGTAACCTCTTTTTTGACTATTCGATACAATTTGATATCGATAATTTTTCACGAACATTTTATTGTCGGATTTTTTGTCGATAGTTCAAACATAGCTAAACAATCTTAAACGTAGAAATTTATTTTCGGCGCGAATATACTGAACGATTTAATTATATTACGATAATTTGGATAATTTTTGACTCCATCGCTCGGCCATGATTATGCCAGAAAACAAAGTAGAAACTATATGCGCGACAAACGATAGGAGGATATCTCGATTAAATGAGAGAAATTCTATTACAACAACAACAAAAACGATTCTCCTTGGAATCTTTTATTGTACGACTTCAGAATAGAGAAAATAAAGAGTCACGTTTTACACATAAAGTAACACTTCTCTCTCCTGGGTACAAAGATTTTCAACGAACACACGTCTCTTTTGTATCTCATATGTGTATACATACATACACGCATGTATGTACACATATATACACACATATGCACACATCTATCAGTAATTGATTTACGCGTCGTGTCGTTGTGCAGCGTGTATGTGACATACATACGTTGCGTAAATTGTTTTAAACAACAATCCGATGGAATAACCGGAACCAATAAACAACGATATATATGTATATCACGAAGTAAACTCACTCATTTTATCCTTAGAAGCTAAAATATAAATTTCTTCTTCATATTCATATTTTACGTATATATACATACGTATATAACAACGATATTTATTAACACATGCACCGTATATGCATATATTTGTAGATATATATATATATATATATATGTATATATATATACATACACATTTATTCAATGTCCGCGAACGTAAACGACGTCAGAACTGCTACGTTTCTTTTACTTTTTTTTTCCATCTCTTACAAACTAATGATTAATTTTCTTAAAAGTAATTATTTTTAAAAATAGATGTGTATACTATTGCTTTTGTGAGGTAACTCCCGACAGCCCATTCCTGATACAATATTATTAGGCCGCAAATCAAAGGATTTGGAATTACCTACAATGTGGTGAGATTAATTGATCGCTATTGTTAAATCTCGTGCGCGTTTACAGATTTCGGCAGTTATATAATTTTTTAATATATTCTTCTTTTTTTTTCTTTTATTTTTTTTCTTTTTTTCCCTTCCTTTTATATTCTTTCGTATGTATTTGTGTAATGAGCTTCTACGTTTCGAACATTACGTTTCACAATTCGAGCTAACGCAAAGGTCTACCAGCAGCAGACAGACCAACTCGAGTAAGCTTTATAAAATGATTCGTGTACACATTGCTTAGCATCCGGTCAACAAAAAATTCTCTCAAAATTCTCTCAAAATTGCCTAACATTTATTCGAATCACGTTCGTGCATGTATACGTGAACGTTTTTGCTTCTTGTCTGTGTGTGTTTATCTAATCACAAGGATTAATCGCACGCGTTTTACAGGGTGATTTATTTTTTTTTCAGATTATAAAACTACAAGTCTAGGAACTATTTTACAATCTGAAAAAAATTCGTTTAAAAAGTTTCGATTGAAGAAATCATTTTTAAAAGTAATCGATTGAGAAAATCACTTGGAAAGCTTTGACTCATTCTGTGTATCGTCGTCACCTATTTGGATATTGGTATTGGTTTAATCGAATCGTTTACACGCTTACACGCACGTTCATTTTCAATTGTACAATTTTTGATTATTAGTACGTACTCTATCGTTGTTTCTTATCTATTATGTATCTTTTTTTCCTCTCCTTCTTTCTCTTTTTCTTTCTTTCTTTTTTTTTTTTTCTTTTCCCTCTACGTATGAAAATTCTAACGTCAGATTATAATACGATGCATCGTTTAATTTGGTTCTCGCAAGAAACAAAACGATTTCTTATATTTTCAATTGACGATCGAGTACCTTGTATTATTCATGCACCATGAAATGTTAGATTATCACAACGATATCACACGCTCGAGTAATATGAAGTAAGAAAGAAAGAAAGAAAAGGAAAAACAATATTTAGCCAATTTACAATTGGTCCACCGATATGGACCAATCAATCCAAGACAATTGAGTTTGACGATAAACAAGTTGACGAGAAGTTTATTCGCAATGAAATAATGAAAACTAGGAGAAATGCGAAAATCATAAAAAAAGAAATCAATGCGAATTCTTCTTCGAGTCGGAGAAGAAGCAGTTTTTCCCTAAAATGCGATCGCAAAGATCGAGTACGTCCATTACGTGATCTCAGTGTCAGAGAAGAATACATTTTTCGGTGTTGTCATGTTGATGAGAACGCAAAGGCTGGGACGAGGGTGCAGGTATCGGCGATGGCGGTCTTCCTTCTACGGCTTGAATACTCTTCATTAATTCTCGAAAAACCTGTCAAAGCAAAGTACAAGATGACATTTTCAAATGAAATGTTCTATTTAGTAGATTTAGTAAAGCATATAGAGAACGTTTCGAAGAGGAAAAATAAGACCTGTACGACGCGACAGTTGAATCTTGCGCTGCACTCGACGTAACCGCATCTCCAATGTTTTCGTACGAGATTGACGATATCCCTGTACCTTGTACCGGAAGCTACGGTGCTCGAGAGCGCATCTTGTTTATTGCCGACCACTAAAAGAGGTACACCTCTCATGTCCCTCGCCTCGTAGATCTGCTCGCGTAATTTTCTGATGTACTGAGACGGAACAATGTAATATTATTTTCATTCTAATTAGAAATATTGCTAAATTTGAATTTTCCTTAGAGAGTATTTTTATCATTAATAATGATCGGTTATACGTACTTGGAAGGTCTCCTGATTGCTCAGATCGAATACGAGAACGTAGGCGGTAGCGCTCCGTAGACCATAATAACGGAAATCCGTCCATTCCAGGTGCGAACTGACGGGAAAGAACGGAATCGTAGGTAGATCTGTGATTTTCAATTCGTACAATCGATCGGCCAGTACAACGCTCGGGTAAAACGTCTCACGTTTTTCAGTTTGCCTGTATTCCTCGGAGAATTCGCTCCAAACGAATTGCTGAAGCGAATATAAGAAAATATCTGTTAGAGCTTTGAGACATAATATATAATTTCATCTAATAGATGTAAGAACAAATAAAATATAGAAATAAAAGGAAAGCTTTTAGCCGCGTTAACCGACGCTTATTCTCTTTTTCTTCATTTCGTCCTTCTATTTCCTTCGAGCTCGACACTTGCATCCGACGGAAATGACCTCCGGAAATGACATCCGGAAATGACATCCGGAAATGACATCCGGAAATGAACAGAATTCATTCGTATCTTGCAAACTCTTATCTTGTCTTCGTCATCTTTTCTTTATTTCTCACCGCGAACACGGTCATTCAACGGAATACTTTTTCTTCTTTGATTAGACATTTATCGTAGAAGAAGAAAATATTGTATGTCAATTAGAGAGGAAAGCTCACACGAATTATACTGGACTTTCCCACGCCAGGTGCCCCGAGGAAAACGACCTTAACTCGATCCAGACTGTCTGCCGGGCTTTCCTCCTCTTTCGATCCGCTTTCCACGTTTTCGCAGCTTATTGTCTCACCGCCCCTCCTCTCCAAATAATCTAGATCCAGTTCTGCGAAAGAAATTGGTTAAATATTCAAAATATCATATACAATTTGTATGATCAAATATTTTCATTGAAATCATTTGAATTTATTGAATAACTTAAAAGTACTATAAACGAAACTTCTTCACAATATATCGCGATCAATTTATTTGACACCTATTTATATAAATCATACACATTTAGGAAGTTTACGATTGAACGTACAGATATGATTTATATTGAAGTTTATCGTGACAGAATTGCACGAGTTTAGGTTAAAACTCTTTTACGAGCTTGTATTCAAAATTTATATCTAATTTACATATTCGCTTGAGATTATTGAAATGGCGCCATTAGGCAATTAGGTTGAAAAGTTCATTTGTTTATATTTTTATAGTTTTGATTTGTTCTATTTAATGATATACGAGTATTTGGATATTTGATTAAAAAATCATCCATGAGATCAAACGAGATTACCATTAGATTTTTCAATACGTTTAATTGCAAAGAATAAATAAATACACGAACAAAAGTGAACTAATGAAGGAGCGAATAAATAAATAAATAAAAGTGTTTGATCACTCTTTTCTTTCGTAGAAATTCTTTTACCGAGAAGTTTCTCATTAGCGTTGAGAAACGATTTAGAAAAAAGTTCGTTTTCTTTTTTCAGTTGATCCATTAGAACGAATTAGTAAATAGGTATGTATATAATTATTCAATATTTTCCATTTAAATAGGAAACTTTGAAGAGTTTTCCGGTGACGGTATTTCGGTGACGGTATTTCGGTGACGGTATTTCGGTGACGGTATTTCGGTGACGGTATCCTGGTGACCATCGCGGTCGAGGTTCGCGGCTCGACTGATTCAACTCTGGAGACTCAGACAGGGAGAGCAAAACGACAATACTAATTAACTAACCGTTAGGACTTCATTTTTATCCTTTTCAATACGAACTATATTCATATGATCAGAAACGGATAATTTGGTCGATCGGAATACTGAAAAAATAGAAAAACAACATCGCAAATCTTTTTTGGAAATTTGATTTTTCATTAAATATTCTAGACACAAAGATTGAAAATGATAAATTTAAAAAGGGATCATTTATATAAGTGATCTTGTTATCTAGATTCCTTATAAAATGAACATATTACGGTAAAGAAGTAGTAAAGCCTAAAAAGTTATTTCAAGGAATTTCTTTTAACTTTCTAGACGCGTGTACAACGAAAGATTTTAGTTACAATGATCGTTAGTTACAATAATATCGTCTACTTTCCAATACAGTCTTCTTTACTTATATATAATCGGAGTTGTTATGAAAAATCTTGGCTGTAACGCATTGATCATTTTGTTGTATCGTAAATAGAAAGAGAACAACAATAGAATATAAGTGAAATTAAAGTACCTTGGATATTATAATTCATTTATATTATCAATTTTTACGCGTAGAAAATAAACGTGCAAGAAACGTAAAATGACGTTTAAAAACATAATTAAAATAGAAATACGCGCGAAATGTTTATAGGTATATCACGTATAATGTTATACAATATTCATAATATACATGTATTATAGGTGCAGTATAATACTATTTACTTTTCAAAATTATTTTAAATAGATTGTTGTTTACGTTCCAATAAATTATGAGCTTAATGTTATTTATTTTCCGTTGATATTTTCTCTTATAAACGTTTGAAAATATAAAACAGTTATCTAGATAGAATTTAGTTGAAATCCAAAATGAATTAATTGGGATAGCAAAAGCAAACTCACGCAAGCAAAGGATTATGCATAAAATGGAAAATTCTATTATAAGATAAGAAATTTGTATTGAAATCTAAAAGATACCTATTTGCATAAACATTGACAATGATTGATACTTACGGCATTTTTTGGGCGGCGGGAGGCTTCGCCTCCGTCTGCCGCTCGCAGTTTTTGTCCCTATGGTTAAAGATGGATCTTGAGAATGGGTTTATAGATAGACCTTTATAGATCTGCTAGCTCTTACTCTTCCTTCTCCACCTTAATCGAATCTCGTGCAACGATGATTCAACTTTGGTGCACCCAAAACTTTGCTGGCTCTTATCGAATCTCCGTTTATGATTATTAAATTTGCTTTTATTTTTCTTTATAGTTATTTTAACAACAATATATCACACCTGCTTCTCGATAAAAGAAGAAACTTGAGTCGAAGAAGTTACGTCGATTAATGAACTTTGCATTTTTTTCATTTCTTTGTACTACCTTGTTTATGCATAACCCTGAATTATGTTTGTTTATTCGAATTTCATTCAAATGATTTACGATGATAAGTTCCGTTGCATTTTTTATTGTCGATCACGATATATAAGAAAAATGTACTAACGTTCTTTATTCATTAATTGAAGAAAATAGATCTCCTTCCCTTTGAAAGACTGTAGAAAGACAAAGGGCTGAAGATGTTGGTAGGGGTGTGGGGTGGGGGGAGGGAGAAACGCGAGATCATTTGCCAGCCTTTTTCACTATTCGCTCGAATTACTTGACAAGTTCAACGCTTCGTAATTGTAGAAGCTAAGTTTATCTTATTTACCGTGACGCGATAACAATGTTCTATAAACTATATGCAAGCACCATACAACACGAGATAAGACGAATGAAAAATATTGTAAGAAAGACGAATTATAATAATTGATTGTGTGTGCGCAGTTTGCAGTTCGTATACGAGATCAACGCGTAGAAATGATTTGATAATTATACAGGAATACCCCTGACGCGTAGCCTCGTCAATTTCAGAGCGATCTTATGTATCTCCCTCCCACCCTCTGCCCGTCTCTCTCTCTTGTTCCTTTTATTTGTCTTTTTCTTCTCTTCCCTCCTTTCTCGCCTCGTTTATTGTTTCTCGTTTATTGTTTCTCGTTTATTGTTTCTCGTTTATTGTTCGTCGTTTATTGTTCGTCGTTTATTGTTAAATAACTCGTTGAAAAATATCGTTGAACGATTTCCCAAAGAAAATGTTTTCGTCGCTTAGAAATGAGTTGCGGCATTCTGGTAATAAGCTGCGAGTTTTTTCTTTCGTACCGTTCAGATTCCTGGGTATTTCACTTTTGTCGTTTGATCACACAAAGGAATGACGATTCGATAGACGTAAGACGAATTAAGAACGAATGGGAATTGGAAAGAAGATGAGCTGGACCAAGCACAGCCACCAGTAGCAGCAGCAGCAGCACCACCACCACAACCACCGCCACCAGCATCACGCACGAGAAACCCATTCAACGAGACATCGACGACGAGGACGAACGCAAGGGGTACTTTCGAAACGATCGAAACTACCCTTCGACCGAGTCACTCTTATTCTGCGCATGCGTGCACCCACATTCGCGCCAATTTTATTTATATTCAATAATTACAACGAACGAGATCAAAACTTTCTCGAATCGTCGTTTGGAAAGATTTTTATTAGATAAATATAATTACACTTTTACACAAATGACAATTCTGTAATACTGAACGTTCATTAAATATTTAAGGATATATGTCTATCGATACGTTATATATTAAATCGCGCGATTTAATTGTACGTGTATGTTGTAAGTTTTCTATTAATAGAAACAAAACGAACGAACCTCTAATTCTCATCGCAGAGAGTAAATATTTAGTAACAGTAATAATAGTAGATAAACTTTTTGATTTTTAATTCCCTCTCTCTTTCTCTCTCTCTACACGAGTTAATATTAATCGTGCAAGTTATAGAGAAATATGAAAATTATCATTAAAACATCTATGTAATTTGTTAATCCTATTTAATCGAAAACTAGTCCGATTCAATGAGAATTGTTATTGTACTGTATTATTACAAATTATTATCTGGATATTATTTATTTTACGTATACGTAAAATCCATTTATCTTCCTATCTATACACTCGGTGTACACCGACGTCGTATGAATAGAACAAAAATGCAAATTGATCGATCGATCGTTCGTTATACATATTTTGATATAAGAAATTCGTCTTGCATCTTCGTTCTTTTTCTTAACGAGATTTTCAAATGGATAAGCAAATCACAGAATTTTTCTTTTATATTGATGATATACTATTGTCTGATATTTCTAGTCGATTAAAACAATGTTTCTTGACAAAAGTACACTAAAGATTCCTTCGTGTCTCGTATCGTCCAACAAACTGACACTTATTTCCGGTGATTTTAGCGTAATATTTTTCCCCCTTTTCTTTTTCTTTTTTTTTCAACATTTCTCTTACGTAAGCTAAATGCAGCACAGAGAGTATTATTTCTATTAAAGATAATGTAAGATTTTTCAAGAAAATAAGAATTCTTCTTATTTTGGCCGCGACAAATTAGAATTTTGGTCCTTTCGGAAAATTGAAATATGTAGTTACAATAAGATAATCATCGATCGTTCAATTGAGCTGTACCAACACCATGAAGTAAGTCACGACAGCTCCCAATACCTAGAAAGACATGGAAAAGACCATAAATCTCTCGTTATCATAAATATAACAGAGAATTGAAAAGAATAAAAAAGGGAATGCAGCTAGTTTGCATCTTACGGAAGCGAAAAGATCCAGAGAGACGGTGAAAAATTTAGCTCCGGAGATGGACATTGCTTTTTGACATTGTTGACAAACGATTTGGACGAAAGTTTTGGCCTCTTCGGAGCCATCGTACCAGTGACAGGAATAAGCAGCTTCCATAACGGATGAACTCTGTGGTAGAGATTAAACATTTATGTATAATATGACAATTGAATTTCTTCAATTTGCTAAGTACAATTGAAAAAGCGTACCTCTTCTATCAAACGATTACCGAATATGCAGAATAAAAAGACTTGGCCGAGAGTGTATAAGAGATAACCGATTACCGTGGCTGAATAGACGTCAACGGCGTTTACCTGAAAAACAATTTGACAAAAAACGACAGCGATAATAGAAAAAAGCCGATAAGTGTCGTAATACGGTTAATTATCTATCGATCGTCAAAGTTTACCTTGGTAGCTTGATATGCGAGAAGCGTCAACGTGATGGTCGTTGTTAACATGTGAAGTAGTAAAGCTATACCGTAAGCATCTCCGATCGCGGTAACCAATCTGACGTATATAAGAAATAGTCAAGTTACACGAGGTAAATGTAGAATGATACAAATAAACATATAAACAAATTTTCCTATGTACGAGAGCGTTCGATACAGAGCTTTAAAAGATGAATAAAAAAAGATCGAAAGAATGTCGTTCGATTTTCTTAGCTACTGACTTTTTACCAGTATAGTCTCCGTATACTTGAGAATACCCCAACCAAGTTTTAATTTGACCCAGATATCCGACCATATGGTATACATTAAATGTATGCGCAACTAAGGCTAAAGAACGGGGAACGCCTTATTCGATCTTCTCTCATCATTATTTTTTCCTCATTTGCATTGACTGTGTCGTCGGTTAGGAGCGCAAAAGAACGTAGCTTTCTTTCCAAATGAAATATTGTAAGAAAAAAGTCGAGATATATTTCTCTTAATTCTTTTCATTTGATTAATTATTAATGCTCCTCGTCCGCGAGCATGAAAAATGAATGCTTCGCTCAACATTCCTATTTGTGATTAGATAAATGAATAGCATCAAGATTTTCGATGAATTCAAATAGAAAGATAATCGAATTGTTGAAATAATAAGTAGGCATTTAATCGAGTCCTCGAACTTTAAAACCATGTTCAAGAACAAAAAATGTTTTTACTTAAGTTAGTCATCAGAAGTTGGGGCTACGTTTCCAACTAACTTGACTGCTAACGTCGATGAAACCTTACCGAGAGTGTAAGTATATGCGTGCGTACTCTATGAACTATACACACACAGAGAGACAGGGAGAGAGAGAGAGAGAGAGAGAGAGAGAGAGAGAGAGAGAGAGAGACACACACACACACACACACACACACACAGAGACAGAGACAGAGACAGAGACCCCGTGAATTGTCCAACGAATTGTTCAGCCTGTAGGGCACGTCCCGCGTTGCGGTCAATAACGCGCTGTTTTAGAATAAATACTTAATAGTCTCGTGGGAAAAGGTGCAAACCATGCATTCATCGAACACCCGACACGTAAATGTTCCGACCACGAAAGAACTGTGGAGGATCAGCTCTTAGCTTTTTTAAAAATTAAATATACATTCACACATATGCATAAATTAGACATTATTAGGTAATCCGTAGTTAATCCGAGTTTTAAGAGGAATCTTACCTATCGCGATATATTATTTTCTATGCAAATGAATATCGTTTGTTAGTTGAACTCACCTAACGACGTGTTTGTGCCTTTCCACCCAATACTTGATAGCACTTCTAACGAGCATTTCTTGTTTCTTGGTCAATCCATTCGGTCCTACGCCACCATTGAACGTCATTCCTGCCGTTGGTCGGAAGGTCGCCGTAAAGTCTTGTCGATTGCTGTATATACCACGGAGGTCAAGATCCAGCATACTTTCACCGCCTGGCGGAGGTTGCGGGGGCGGTTGAGTACCTTGCGTATCTCTCAGATGCTCGGCACTTCCAGCCTTGAATTTCGACGCGTATCAATTCACTGACAGGTTCAGTCAATAATAAATATTCATATATTAACGGATAGATCTTTTTCATACCTTGAACAATTCGCTACTGTTTGGTACAACCGTGTCGAGAGTTGCGCTTAATTCCATCAGAGGTTTCATAATTTGCTTGAGATGTTGTAATTGTTCGCAGGCAAACAGGAGCCACGAACAAAAAAGAACGTCGAGAGAATTCGAGTTCATCATGGTAAAGAATAACCAGTAGAATTGATAGACCAGGGTCATGACGTGTGACATGCCATGGCTCGGATCGTAAGGATACCAAGAACGAAGCATCAATCGAGGAATCTGTATAATCGTAAGTCAAGCCAAATTAAAAAAAAAAAAAAAACCAAAGGTCAATACGAATCAAGGAAAACAAGTGTTAATTACCTCCATTAAAGTGGTCTCATTAGTTTCAGGATCCGTGACTTTTTTTACAGAATCACCGACGAACGTAATACCAGTCCAGGCAAAAACTGAAAAGACCGTTGTTGCTCCAACAGCGAAGAGCAAAGTTCTCATTTTTTTCAATGCTATCGCGTGATACCTGGCATTGCTTTCGGCGAATAGTGGATGACTATTTGGATTATTCCAAATAGCCAGTACTCTATAAAATAGCTTGCTCCTGACCGCGAAGTATATTATTTTAACCACAGGATGCGTGAAGAAGAGTAAAGTAATTGTATTAGCTGTGAGATCGTCGACATCGCCGCTCTCAAGGGCTAGATTTACCCCAGCGAGACCGAATTGGAGGAGCATCAAAAATAAATGAACCTGAGAAAACGATCGATGATTGTTGGAATGGAAAACCTATGTCGTCGGGAATTAAGTCTAATTCTATTAGTATACTCACACAGCAATATATTTTCTGCATGAATTTTGTCGAATTTTCAACATAATTAAACATAAAGTGTCCACCGAATTGCATAACACGAATATTCGGCAACAAATCCGCTACCAAGCCTTGTTGTTTTAATTTCATCTACAACAACAACAACGATCAAAGTTTGAATATTTTAAATCCTGGCGTAGAGGGGCGAAACGTTATATCGATCATGTTGCGATTGGACAAGTATCATGGCTTACCTTGACGGCTGTTTTTATCCAGTCAGGTGAAAAAATTGCAAAACAACACCAGTTATAAGACACGAGATCACCGGAATATTTGGGAGTATCGCGAAGAGTATTTTCGCAAAAGTATTCACTCGAAAAAAGGAATGTTGCTATTTTATTAGCCTAACGATTGGACTACGCTATTGAACTATTTGACTTGCGACTATGTCTTGGACGCGTTGTCAATCTTGTATCACCTGCAAGCGATTTACTTGGCACCCTCTTCTTTCTATTCTTTCTTTCCCTTAGTTCTCCCTCTACTTTCTATGAAGCTCCCCACAACGAGCAACTATACGACCGACAGCCAAGAAAACCCCTTCCAAACTTGAAAGCGCCAAACGTGGACCAATCGCGTGCCGGTAACCAGGCGTAGACGTTCTAGCGACCCCTGCGGAGCGTCCCTTGACACCATGTTGTTTCTTTTATTGTCGTAGCAGCTTCTATAGACGTTTTAATAATTCAAATTTCATGCGACTCAAGTCGAGAGAGTAGACTTTTCATCGGAACCAACGAAATACAACTTCTTCTTCTTCTTTTTCTTCTTATACAACTCTTTTTCTTTCAAGTTTTAACACTCGTCACGGAAAATATTGTTATGCGTCAAACTTTGATATAACTCGGAATTCAATATATTTATATTTCTTTGCATCCCAACGAGATATTTGGGCAATATTTAAGTAATACATATATTTAAGTGGTTTTACTTAAATGGACTACTAATTTCGATAGGAAACTTTCAACTGAAAATAATCATACGCGAATAGGAGAAAATACGATAATTCGAATGACCTAAGTAATACTGGCATGAAATATGTCATCGTATCGACTAAAAGAGAGCCACAGAATAACCCCCATTCTAGTGTACACAGTTGAACATGTTTTATTATTTAGGTTAATGTACTATTACGAAGCTAGGCTACCGACCAACTGACTTCAATGACAAATCCTTAATTATATTTGCATACTTCGTTAGAACATACCTTTAGAATTACCTTTGTCGAATAAATCTCATCAATTGTAAAAAATAATACAAAGTATAAAATTAATTTTTAAAAATCGATTTTAATCGAACGCGAGATTTATCGAAAATACCATATTGCTTTTGACGAAAATCATGAAAGGAAAAACAAAATAATTTAACTCCGATGCGAGTCATTTGTCCGTTGCTCTTGGAATTGACTTATTTTAACGTTGTTCTTTTGGATTTTCTTATATGGAGATAAGAGAGAAAAGCTGACAATTGTATGAAACTTTGAGAAATCTTATTCGCAAACTAAAATGTTGAGAATTAGTTTATTATTAGTTTGTCTCGTTGGAGTTTTTACAATATTTTCTCAATCCAGTTGCTTTTTGATCGGTCGTTCAGGTATGCACTTTTTTCCCTGAAGAACAAATAACTTCATTCAATAGAAATAGATTTTTTACTAGGTATTCCATCCTTCTTGACAATACCAGAAGAATCGTTAAATTCTGTTGGAAATGTGTCTCACAAAAGTATACTGAACAACGATAGCGTGCGTGTGGCTAAATTGGCTAGATTGGGGACAAAGTCTGACGAAAAAATGACTATAAACCACGCGAAGGAAATTCAACGTAAAAAGATATTGGAGACAAGTTTAAAAAATTCGGAAGAACTGTTCGCGATTAAACCTAACACTAGTTTTTTGGAACATAACTCTAGCATGGCTTTGTCCAAGAACGTTCTGAGAAACGTTGTCTTGACTCTCGTTGACACGACTGGAAAAATAAGAGACGAGTTTTGGTATCATTTCGAGAAAATTCATTCGTTTCCAGTACACGGATATTTAGAAGTAGGAACATTTGAAATCATTTCAAATGACCAATGTACTATCCTACTAATATTACTATTTCCACTGATTTTGATTAGATCGACAATCAGGAAGGGAACGGACCTGTAAAAATAGAATTGAACGAATTTCTGGGAATATCTGGAATAAAGGAGGACGAATGCGAATGTCAGCAAACATTACGTTCACGGGTATCTGAATTATTGATTTGGGCTCGTCGAGTTAAAGATATGACGATTAGTAAGTTATACGTATATTTCTGCTGTCCCCGGTTATGATAAGAGTATAAGTCAAAATTAATAGTAGATTTTTCACAATTGAAATCATTTAATATTCGAATATTGTGACTATTTTCAATCGCGATACTTTCATATTTATATTGATACGTTATCATAATTATAATTTATAAATATCATAATTTAGGTGTTCTGTCAGCTATCAATTTCTCCATTCCCTTCGTATCCGATGTCGAAGGAGCTGCTGCGAATATTGCGAAAAAAGGTCAATCGAACAAAAACATCTCGAACGAAGTAGAACGAGTTTATAAGAGTGAATCGCTACGTAATGATTCATTACGTTCGCTGGATTCGCAAAAAGGAAATTATACGGATTTAGAAAAGTATTATCAGAAAGATGTTTCGAGTAATGGCAATATATGGGACGTGTTCGATTTATTTACCAAGATTAAAACAGCTTTATTTCGTGCTATGATCGATTCTTTAAATGGATCCACCAATAAAATGGACGATGAGTTTTCCTTTCAAGAATCTTCGTCTTTACCAACGAATTATATTGACTTGGTCGATGGAACAATGAAAAATCTAAAAATAGTCTCAGGTGACAAAGGTTACATGCTGGCACTTGTAATCCCGGGAAACGAGCTTACCTCTGTGATGGATCTCTTGCATTACCAAGTCAATATCTTTCTTTCCTTATTTCCTTACAATGAACGCTTTATTTACGATGTTTTGTTTTTCATTTCAGATCTCTCCATCCGATACGCTCGTCGTCGTGACAGAATTATGCTCGAAGGATATCAAGCATGCGTCATATTTTGCCAATGGACCAGAAGCTTCGACTCTTGATCGTATACGTACGATTAAAGAACTTGCAGATATCATTAAAAGTCTCTTAAGTCGTTCTTGTCAGAAGCAAGATTGTCGCAATGCGAATCAACATTTTCATGATATTCCAATTAGAATTGTTCGAGACACGAGTGGATCACAATTTTCGGAAAATGTTAATACCATTATGCAAACCAAATTGCTTAGATAATAATATCGATCTCTAATAATCTCTATCTTTTCTTTTATTTTCTTTTTATAGGAAAATATATCGAAGAGATTTTTAAACGATACTCTATCGAAAAAGATCGACATATCGGGCACGTCTTATATCACATTTAATAAATTTGATATGTTTATTTGCACGCTGATGTATTTGATCGCTTTGATGACTCTCAATTCGTCATAGAAGAGATGAGGTTAAGGTAATAATCATTTTCAAGGCTCGATGTTTAGTTATTTTGTACAAATTTGGCGTTGCTTCGAACGGGAAAGTGTATGCGGGAAAATGTGTATAAGGGAAATTTTCTGAATAAATAATTCATTACAACACATAATTATATACATAAATATATATATTGTAACTGATTGCAAGTAAATGTTAAGGAATAACATCGAAGCGTTACCGTAATTCGTCCAAGAGTTCAATGTACGCAAGCAAATAAACATCGATATCATAATACTTTTTATTTTTGTTACCTCACTTAAAAGCAATTTCATACAATTACACAATCGCTCGTTACGATCTTACGGTTTTCTACACACGTGAATTCACCTTTCGTCATATCGAGTTAACGCAACCCCTTTCTGACTAACAATAAGACCAAATTCTCGATCATCCAATGATTTTGTAGAAAGAAAATAAAGCGAATCGTGCAAATAGTGACATTTATTATGCTGTTAGTTGGGTACAGATACCAAGTGATTGAAAACGTTCCTTAAAACTACCCCGTAATACGGGTGCATCGCGTCTTTTTTCATAAAAAAAAAAAAAAATAATGAAAGTAATGAAAAATATAATGAAAGACGTTGCGTTATACTATAATATATATTGCACACTCTATACCATATCGTTATGGTAATTTAAGAAAGAAAGATAGATAGAGATGACGGAAAAAAGATGATTGGTATCGATGTCAAGTTATCGTCAACGGTATTTATCTTTATCATCTGTAACCGATCGCCTGATTTCATTAGAATGTTGCCTCTATGTCCTTGAAATTATTTATATAACAAATAATTATTTCAACATGTTTCTTATTATCACTACATTGTTTTATTTTTACTGTGGTAAAAAACATAATAAAGATTATATATTTGAAATCTATTGCAATAACGAGCTTACGTATGCAATCAATTTTCCAAATGTATCAATAATTCCTGGCCTTGCAACTTGCTGGCATTGTATTATATAAATAAATCCAAAATATATTACACGTTAAAATTAATAAGAGATAAGAGAAAAAATTAGTTTGGAAAAAAATGTCTTTCAAATGTCTTGAAAGTTTTGATATTAGATATTAGGAATTTACATCGGAGTTTGTAGTAACGATCAGAATAGTAGCTTTATTGGTACCTTTTATTAGTACACTACTGCTTCTCTTTTATATATTCGATAATTTGATTATTAATATTATTTCGTTTTATTCCAATCGAGTATAGGATTATTTGTATACTGCTGCAGAGTTTTTTGTTTTTTTTTTCGGGCTTTTCGAGAGAAGGGAATCCAACGATGAATCCAAATGAATGAATCGAAATAAAGAAAAATTGTAAATACAGCATTTTTTAATTGCACGATAACGTAATGAAAAACTCTCGTGGATCGAGAGTTGTTAAGTAGAGAGAAAGAGTGGGGTATAGCACGATATAAAGGAGAACCGGTCCAAGAGTTAGGTTATCCTACTCCGTCGTTCGTATAGAATCTCTTGGACGTGCTAGCACCACGAATTCTCATATTTCTTTCAATCCCTTTCCCAAACTAAACGCTTGAAAGTCAGTGCTCCTGTTATATCGGTTACCTCGCGGTATATACGCAAGATAAAAGGTGAGTATTTTTTACTATAAAGGCATATTTTATTTTATCGAGGCATGACGCACATGTTAATCATTTATTTTAATGGAATTTTCATTCACCGAGTCATTTAATTACTATTATTAATGAGTAGATAGTACTACTCGTCGTTTAGTATCTTTGATATATTACACATCTATATGTAATATAGATCTGTAAATAATATCTATATTCTAAATGAGTTACCAAGCATACGCTCGAAAATGTAAATGGAAATAGGTCATTTTCTTCGTAACTATGAAAGATTTTTCGAATACCTTTCTATTGCCTAATTTCAAATTTCATCATTTATAATAGTTTGGCAAGATTACATTTTTTGACGACCTTTCATTTCATCTATGAATACGCCAGATACATTTGTTTAACGCTAATGGAAACATTTTTCAATCGCATAAATCTTAAATTAGCGTCTTTTTGTTGATCTCTATGATTCAATATGCCATCGGAAATAAAACAAAAATAATGATTTACGCGGTATTAGAATCTCTTGGTCAGATCTCGGTCAAGTTCTTAATCGACGTTTGCGTTAATTTTGAAAAGAAGAAAAACAAAAGTTAAAAGGAGGAGAACAAAAATTGTCGTGTTTTCCCATATTAGAGATATGCACATATAAAGGTGCATTTAATGAAGTTAGTTAGAGTAAAAGTCTCCTACTTCGTGAGCCATGACAAGTCAGGAGAAAGTTAGGGTTGAGCAAGCTGACTTGGTCAGCAATAATTTCTCACATAAGCGTTATAGTACTCACTTGCGCAACCAATGTTATAGTATATTATTACGCATTACGCTTATAACAATAAAGCGCGAATAAATTGATGTTAGTTAAATTATGGCGCGCAACCAAATCGCTGAAAATCGTAGCTGTGTCGAAATATAATGGCATTCGCCTTTTTCGAAGAATTTATTTTCAAAAAAACATCTTGTTAGATCATTTCGTCAGGGTCTCGTCTAGGCCTCGTCAGGGCTTCGTCAAGGTCACGTCAGGGCTACTTTCGTTTCAAAATGATTAGTATTACTGTCGAGGAAATAACTACAATATTATTACCGTATTTCCATTATCCATTTATGTCCAGATCCATTTATATCGTAGATAAGTTACAATTAACGATAATCCTAACGCAAGAAATGCTCTTTTTTTCGCAGATGTTACTAATACAACCGAAGGATGAGATGTCAAAATTAATTAGGTCACAACTGAATGAAAATGTAACGACTCGAGATAATGATTTGAAGATGATCAAGGAATGGCTAGCCAAACAGCCACATTTACCTGAAATCGATGGTATAAAAGTATATTTCTTGTGACGAAAAGTTATTCATAAAAAGAAACCTCGAATAGAGGGAGAATCGCTTTTGATTATATTTATTTGATTTATTGTTTTTCTTAGACGACCAATTGTTAATGACGTTTCTCCGTGGATGTAAATTTTCTTTGGAAAAATGCAAAAGGAAACTCGACATGTATTTCACGATGCGAGGAGCTGTTCCCGAGTTCTTCGATAATCGCGACATCACGCAGCAGGAGTTAAAAACACCAGCCAGTCTAGTGTAAATACTCACCAATATATTATATTTAATATTCCGATCATTTAATATTCCGATCATTTCTCGATGCTCTTTTCTCTCTTACGAGGCAAATACAATTATTTACATTATAATTATTTCCAGACATTTTCCACCATTGCCAGGCTTAACGAAAGACGGATGTAGAGTTATAATAATGAATGGAAAAAGGAAAGATATAATACCAACGAATGCAGCTAATTTAATGAAATTAGTGATGATGATAGGAGATATTCGTCTGAAAGAAGAACTTCACGGTGTAGCCGGTGATATTTATATTTTTGATGCGAGCGTTGCAACACCGGCACATTTCGCCAAGTTCACTCCAACGCTCATCAAGAAATTTCTCGTTTGCGTTCAAGAGGCATATCCTGTGAAATTGAAGCAAATACATGCAGTGAATATCACACCGTTCGTCGATACCATCGTTAACTTTGTTAAACCTTTTTTGAAGGAAAAGATACGGAATCGTATTTTTACGCATAGCAAAATGGAAACTCTTTACGAGTATGTACCTAGGGAAATTTTACCTACCGAATACGGTGGCGATGCTGGACCTATTCAACCGATACATGGTATACGCTATTATCAACATTATTATTTTCAATATTCATTGAAATATTCGAGATATATATATGTGCATCTTTCCTTGATCTTTTTGCCCCTTTTTATTCGATTACTTTGTTTTATTTTCATTTATAGACGCTTGGATTAAAAAATTAGAAGAATACGGACCGTGGTTCGCTGCACAAGAATCAGTCATAGCAAATGAAGCATTACGTCCAGGCAAACCAAAGACTCACGACGATATTTTTGGTATCGATGGATCTTTCCGACAATTAACGATCGATTGAGATCATCGCGAACGAATCCTTGGAACTAATGATCGATCATGCTAACGATATATTCGTTGCTCGTCCTAAACTTATCAAGTAATTGCCCTTCGAATAATAGTCAATGTAATTACGTTAAGGAAGCATGCTTTGCATGTTATAGTTTATTTTTCTATCGATTGAATATCTTTTTTATAATATATAAATATAATCGTTAAATATAATCGATTTTGGAAAATATTTAATTAATTAGATTCGTTCGTTAGAAAAATCCACACAAAAATGCGTGTAAATCGTAAATATCATATTTGTGTCTCTTTTCTTTTTGTTTTTATTTTCTTATTTTCTAACATAAGAAATATCGAGAGAAATGATTCCAAGAGTGATCGTTCAAGGAAATTTATTTTAATATTATAGAAGACGCAATTAACAAGAGTAACCCGATACCGTTGTTTTGAAAAGATCGAGGTGTTATCAAGACCGATGCATAATTATCTCCCCCCGAGTCGAATTTGTCGATAAATTTGAAACGTTGCACGCATACGTTTCATTCGACATACATATAATTACGATAGATATCTTACAGATAAGATACCAAATATAAGGATAGGAATAAGAAAGACATTTTATTTTCTCGTATATATGAAAAGTCAGCTTTTACGTAGGGAGTCCTCTCCTCCTCTCCTTTCCAGAAGACTCGTCCCCACCTCCGCCGCATCCTTTGGGTAACGAGTACGATGATCGTCCACTCGCGCTGGTAGTCAGTCAGTCAGTCAGTAAGTCAGTCAATCAGAATACTCGCTAAGTTAATCGATGAATTATTCGGATTCGCTGATCAACGCCTACCGTTTCTACAAACGTTTCCTAACGTTTTTTCAATTTGGAAATCTTTTAACAAAGAATAACCTACTACGACATAAGATCGCGTATCGTTGACTTGACGAAGAAGACGCGGCAAAGAGCCGAGTACGCTTCATGCATGTAAATCGTTTTATTCGATGACTAATAACGGCCAAGAAGAACGAATCGACGAATCAAACAACGACGACGAAAATTATCCTACAGTACAAATCTAATCCTATTTCGTTTATCTCCAAATTAACAAAAGTCGGGATTAGCTTTCTGTTCTCTCTCTCTCTCTCTCTCTCTCTCTCTCTCTCTCATTAGCCAATCGTCAAAAAAGGATTTAGGTGAAAAAGTGTAAAGTGTAAAAAGTGAAGTGTGAAAGGCAAAACAAGCGAGATAACGACTTGCGATTAACGACTTGCGATTAACGACTTGCGATTAACGACTTGCGATTAACGATTTGCTTTAAGCAAATTCATTTAAGCAATTCATATTTTCGAACGTGGGTCATCGTACGCGTGAGTTCGTTCCGCGGCAATCATCCTTTGCTCTACTTCATTCTTCGCAAGATAAATTCTTTTGTTATTTTATTCCATGTATTACTTGGAAATATTATTTGGCCAATAGATAAATTAATCGAATAATAATTACCTTTTTCCTTTCTATCCTATATCGACATGAATCGACGCACCGTCCTCATCGTCGTACTCGAAACATATTGATCATTAATGGGTTTTCCCCATTCAACGATTCACGCCCACTTATAGAGATTTAGTTTATATTTCTAGATGTATTTTTAATATTATCTACTTACGCGGGCTGCGTGTATTCCTTACTGAAATACATTACTGAAAAATGAACACCAAGACTGACGGTAAGAAACTAAGAACGGATTTATCATCGTAAAGTGATATAAAGGAGAATAATAGTATGCTCTAATAAGAAGAAAGAGAGGGAAAGAGAGGAAAATAGCATCTTTATACAAATAATACAATTGATTTTGAACTTTCAACGAAATTAACTTTCCATTGATCCAAATTTGATTGATTCCAATCGATTATTTTATCGGGCTTCTTTCGAATAGATGCGACTTGTAGTGCTTTTCTAGTGTTTTTACCTATATATAAGAAGATAAGAAGAAGAAGAAAAATTCATCCGATGAGAAGATGAGAAGATGAGTCGAAGTCGTTGTTGACTTCGAATGGAACCAACGTCAGGAAGTAGTAGCGATTATGCAGAGATTTATTCAAACATCGTAGGAACGAGGAAGTCATACGAAAGGATACAGCGAGAGAGAGATAGAAAATGAAGATCAAAATCATCTTCGCGTGCGCCACGGTGAGTTTGATTTCTTCTAAGAGATTTCGGGAAGGAAATTAGATATTATTCTTTGTTAGATTTTTTATTTGATGACGCGCGGTTAACATGTTGCGTTTTATAAACTCGAGTTCGAGGAAGAAATTTCGGGTCGTACGAGGAAGAATCGTGTAACATGAAAATAATATTTGCAATATCTTTGACACGTTATACGCGTTATACGGAGAGACTCTACTGTCAAATATTTATCTTATCTATACAATAAGGTATTATATTCATTTTTCATTGTGTGTGATAACCACGAACGGAAATAAAAGATAGGTGACGACTTCCGGTTCCCACCTCAGTCTCTTTTCTTTCTCTCTTCCTTTTTTTTTCTTTCCTCTTTTCTTTCTCACACATAACTGCCCAATAATTATGCTGAAATTTTAATTTTGTTCATTTTGATCTCTTGATTATATTATTGATTAATAACAAATGAAAGATTCCAAATGTAAATTTGTCTATATAAAAGAAAATGGAAGGAGAGATTATTATATATTATTTCTGTAAATAAAGAATTTTAATGGGATGTAAAGAAGAAAGAATTATGCGTATAAGTTGTGAGTTGAAAACGTAGGTGAGATCTATCTATATATCTCTCGTACAACTTTCACGAACGTTTACTTCTTCTAAGAAATTCTTCTGTATGACAAACGCCAACACCTTCCGCAAATACCGTCCTTAACTCATATAGTGCTGTACTCTTTTTCTTTTCCTCTTTCCTCGAGGAATCTTAATGCGACGAGAAAGAGTCTTCCGGCGTTCAGAAAATCAAACTTTTACGAAACTAAACTCTGTAATATATATCCCTTGCGATGAAACTTGTGTGTCAAATATAAAACACGATAAAATATTATAAGAAAAATGTTATAATTCCGTATAACATTACTATTCATAGTAATGTACTATAATTGAAAAGATGGAAAATAGTATTGACGAATTCATTGGGTTAAAATCGGCATCGAAGTTATGAAAAATAATGGAAACACTACCAACAGATGTATCATTATTTTCTAAATACATAATAATCATTTGTTTGAAAAATAAAATGTGATTATCCATTTAATTGATAATAAAGGCAAATTCCTAGCACTCGATAATAAAGAGAATCGGTTCCAACGAGCTTGTCGAAAGAGATATTCAGTTTGTACAAACCGTGGTAAGGTGTTTTTTTGACTTCGATAAAATCGCAGGTAAAACGCATCGCTTGTTATTCGAAGAAGGGTATTGCGATGAAACCCCATTGGAAAGAACACGTAGAGTTTCTTTCGAAAGAGACAAGGCACGTGTCGTCTTGGACAGCTGAAAAAATGTCAACGCTTTGAACTGCAAAGAAGGAGGAAGGGAGGGAGATAGCTGGCGCATATTTTAAAGACGAACAAACGTTATGATTTATTACCTAACACAACATCTATCGATATCAAATCTTGCCTTAATATATGTATATTATAATTACCGACACATATAGGAAAGAAACTCGATGTGATTAGAGTGTAATGATATAAATAATATTTATCGGGTTAAATGGTCGTATAATAAAAAACAATGAAATTATTACAGGCCTTAACGATAACATCCGTGGCCTCGATTACAAAGATGAGCGGCGGCGGTGGTGGCAGGAATCCGGCGGCGGTGGCCTTCGTGAAACCAATCGAAGGTGAGGGCGATTACGCTCGAGTTCTAGAGCTCTCTCTATTGTTCTACGAAGCGCAACGATCTGGTAAACTTCCGGAAGACAACAGAATATCCTGGAGAGGTGACTCCGCGTTGACCGATCATGGAATCAATGGCGAGGATCTTACGGGTGGTTATTACGACGGTGAGTAGTACGCGATCCAATTTTTATATTATCCCATTCGTCGACGTATTCGAAGAAACGTGCGATTAACTGAAATTCAATTATCGCTTTTACCTTAACACGCGTATCTTTACATAAATATAGTGTACGTCAGTAAAATAACTTCCAAATCGTAGATTTAACAACTAAACGATTACAATTTTTCTTCAATATTAAGTATCGACTTATTAAAATATGTAAGTATTTATAAGTGATTTTTTTTTCTTTTAAATTTAGGGCATCATTTGGTAAATATATTTTTCTCGTATAATCGACAGCTGGTGATTTCGTGAAATTTGGTTTCACAATGGCATCGACGACAACCCTTTTAGCATGGGGAGCTGCTAGTTGGCCGGAAGCTTACGTCGAGGCCGGTCAACTCGACGAAATTCGCAAAGCTATTAAATGGGCTACTGACTATTTCATCAAATGCCACGTAAGCGAGTATGTCTTTTACGGACAAGTCGGAGACTTTTCCGTCGATCACGCGTATTGGGGAAGACCAGAAGAATTAAATACAACGAGGCCAGTTTACAAAATCGATCCTGATCATCCTGGTACGTTTATTAAATACGAGTTGTACGAGTTAGTCATTATTATTTTCTTAATTGTCCTACATTTTTCTAACGAAGGTTCCGATTTAGCTGGGGAAACTGCAGCGTCACTTGCAGCATCCAGTATCGTCTTCAAAAACGTTTATCCAGATTACAGCGAACGTTGTCTGAAGCATGCGAAAGAGCTTTATAATTTTGCTAACAAATATCGTGGGCTTTATCACAGTGCTATTCGTGGAGCAGCGCAATATTACGAAAGCACAGATTACGGGGATGAGTTGGCTTGGGCCGCGGCTTGGCTCTTCAAAGCAACCAACGACTCGAGGTACCTCGAGGATGCCGAGCATCATTATCAACATTTTCATCTTAAAGAAAGGCCAAACGAGTTTTTCTATAATAAAAAGGTTGCCGGTGTCCAGGTAAGATCCGCGTTGATAATTAATCATTCGATTGGCACACAGCCATCCATTCCGCTTTCTAGGTTCTGTTAGCTCAACTGACCGGCCAATCGGAATATCAAAATGCCGCGCGCGCTTTTTGCGATTTTTCCGTTAGACAACAAAAGCGTACACCCAAAGGGTTATTATATATCGATAAATTCGGTACCCTTTGCCATGCTGCAAATGTGGCCTTTGTTTGTCTGCAAGCTGCCGATTATCCCAATATCGGTGATTCCCAGGAATATCGTCAATTTGCAACCGACCAAATTTCCTATATGTTAGGCAACAAGGGTAAGTCAATACAACAACAAGTTTCATGATATATAAATTAATGCATTTTTATAACGAATTAGGGAGAAGTTACGTGGTTGGATATGGAAATAATCCACCTGCGCAGCCGCATCACGCAGCTTCCTCCTGTCCAGACAAACCAATGCCTTGTGGCTGGTCAGAATTCGATAGGCAAGAACCTAATCCTCAAATACTTTACGGTGCTTTGGTATCTGGACCCGACGAGGCCGACAAGTTTCAAGATCATAGAGAAGAATATATTTACACGGAAGTGACGCTCGACTACAATGCCGGTTTCACGAGCGTTTTAGCGGGACTCTTGCAGTTACGAATTAAGAAAGTAGAATGAATATTTGCATTTAATGTAACATAAATTCGCATTAATGTAACTCCAACGTCAAACTCTTACGTTAAATTCTGACGTCAAACTCTGACGTCAAACTCTGACGTCAAACTCCGACGGAAGTCCGTCATCGTCGAAGCTCACGCGATTATATTACCATTTTACAAAGATTTCCTTACTTGCGCACGCATACTGCATTTTCTAACATTTTTTCTACTAGGAAAATGCCGATTTTTTTTTCCTTTTTTCTTTACTCGTGGAGAGGAATAATATTTTTATATTATCAAATCAGAAATTAAATTCTTTCCTATACGATCTTGATTGTTCTGTTGATTTTATTACATATTTTCATATTTCGTATTTTACCTTTTCCTTGTGCAGTAAACGCGAAAATGCATATGCAAAAACAAGTTGCGATCGTTTATGAGAAGATTCGATCAAAAATTATAATAATTTGTTAGTTTCTTTTCTTTCTCCCCCAATTATAATGAAATTATAAAAAGAAATTCAAGGATAATGGCTATGAGCTATATTTTTTTTACTTGCCTCTTGATCGTAATTCATTTTCCTCTCTTCTGTACCATTTGAAAAAAGAGAGATGCTTATTTTGTAGACAAACGTTAAATAACAGAGTTTATTCGATACTTTTCTTTTTTTTTCCCTTCATAGAGATATATCATCTTCATTTTTTACGTAATAGGGTAAAACCCTTAGATTTAGCTCGTTATTGCTTTTTTCTCAATATTAGGCTGTGTATTATATTATATATTATTATACGAGTATTAAATAACTGAAAGACATTATTATTTAAGCATTATTTTTTATCCGCCTTATGTTTTACAGTAGGTCACAAATGTAACTTTAATTATGCATATATATATATGGAATTAACGTTTTTCACATTATTAATTATATTGTTTATGATTGTTCTACGAGATAGTTAATAGGTACGATTTATTACTTAAAATTAAACGATATTGACGAAATCGTAGAACGAAATGTTTTCAATCGATTAAAGTATTTTCTTTTCGCGATTTATATATTTATTCAATGTGAATTTTTGATTAGCAGATGCTCGCTCGTGTCTCGAACGGATCTTTCCAAATCCGTAGTATTATTGCCTGGAGCATAATAAAAGTATGTTAAATCATCCAGTCGCCGAAAAAGAATCCGCGGGCATAATGAATATTTCACTGACACAATCGTAATGTAACTTTCATCTATATACATATTGCTACTATATACATTCTCCTTAAGATATTTCTGCTACTAATATTTCGTTTTTGAATGATTGTAAGCAAAATAAACTCGTCGATATGTATATAACAGCGGTCTTGAAACTTTCCCACCAACTTTTCCACGAATTGTTTAGATATATTACATTACATTATTTTATTACATAGTCGTGTTTGAAAAATTCTCATCTCAGGTCAGAGAGATTAGTAGATATGATATATTAATAAAACCAAAAATGTGAGTATCTAACGATAAAGAGAAAAATGAATATCGGCAAGTGATCGTTGATATAAATAATTTCCAAATCGATCATAAAAGTATTGTGCAATACATTATAAGTTGTGAACGTTTTCAATCGTATTTGGAATCGAAGACATCGTAATGAAAAAGATGAAAAAACCGCGAGGCAAGAAATGAAATTCCGTCCACGTAGTAAGTTCGTAAAGGATAGAACAAGCATACCTTCCATTTGCAGTCTCTGGAAACATTTCCATGGATTGGCAGAAGGCAGAAGGCAGAAGGCAGAAAGCAGAAGGCAGAAAGGAGGTGGAAGTTGTCGAATATTACGGGCGCGATGGGAATGGTACCGGTCTAGTCGGTTCTCGATCGTGCCACCGTGAGCCACGATTTTCTTCGATTCGATAGTGTCGCTGAAAAGGCTCATATTATATCCTTCAAATTAAACCTCCTTCGATAGTGTGTGTAAACTCATTTGAATATCGGCTTCTTATATAGCCGATAAAAAACACGTCTGAAACGACTTAAAGGTGAGCGCCTATTTTTTCTTATACATTCTTCTTTCACTCTGCTTACAGGGGTGGGGGTGGGGGGGAGAGAGAGAGAGAGAGAGAGTCAATACCGAATAGCGAGTCGTATTTAAAATTGAATTTAGTCGCATTAATTATTAACTCGTTTCACTGCATACCTTGGCATTAAACAACCGGAGGGTCAACACACCTTTACCTTGAAATTTTTTCATCGATTTATCCAACTATTTTTACACATTCTCCTGCATCCTCGTATCGTGATCTTTTATATATAAACGATACAAGAAAATATTTAGACGTTTATTGAGAACATTAACTTGATTAGATATTCATTTTGAAATGTATTTAAATAGTTTTATTTAATCGTTCGAGAGAAGAAAGCTTCTTTTTTTATTCGGAGATGCATTTTTATATTAGATTGTAGAAAACCTGCAGTAACCGAAATAAGTCATTTCTCAATCTCTAACATATATATCTGCATAAGTAGACATACTGAATATACATATGAAGACATACTGTTGATTGTACACTTGCTGCTACCACAGCAAAACTAACTTCTTTCATGAAAAAAGTAGTTAACTTTTGGCTGCGCTTCATGACAGGATACTTCATCATTTTTTCTTTACTTTACCCATATAAATCTTAACAATTAGAAAATTCATCAGGGCATATTGAGGGCAGTGAGGGCATATTGTACTTTTTGTGGCAATTCTAAGCTCAAGGACAACAAATTTATATTATAAGAACATGGAATTAGAAAGAATTTGGTAATTATCTTGTTGGAATAAAGAAAAGAAGAAAAAAATTGAAAAAATATTCCCAAAGGATACAATATATTTAAAAGAAAGTGCGAAACTGCGTGACTTTTGTAATCAACAGTAAGAGACCCGGTGCAGTTCTCGGTCAGTGAACGTAACGGTCTTGTACACGACGACACATATTCGCATTACGTCTAACATATAATTATTGTCAACCGTGACGGTGAACAATTAAGAGAAAACAAAAGTTCTTAATTGAGATAAATACAAACATATAGAAAATGAAAATAAACTCTCGATGAAAAGACACGAAATATTGTAGAATAGGCTCAGGATATATCGGAATATCTGACAATGAGAATTGTAGGAAGAGGAAACTCGGTTTGTAAAAATGTTACATAACGTAGAGATCGTATACAACGTACAAAGGGGGATCAGAGTTTCCCTTCGAATTCTTTACCGCACGAGAAAGTGAAAATTTCCACGGGATTCGTTCTGCGCGAGACCGCGAAACCACGAAAAAAGGTAACAAATTTTATCGGGTCATTTATTTTCCAATGGAACCAATGAGAATTGCTACGTGTCTTTTTATCAAAATCAATACATAAGATAAAGTCATATTGAATAAGTAATTGGTGTTTTACATCTTGACAGTTCTCACTGTATTTCAAAATACATTTCAATGTATGTCATTTCAACACTTCAGGTTCTTCTTATTCGTTGTGTTCTCTGTTCGTTCATCATTCACTTCTAATCTAAACAAGATAAAGAATAAGAATATTAATCAAGGAATAAGTTATTAATGCTTGTAATGATATTACAGATGAGCTGTAACTGCCCTTTGACCACGGCCACAGGGCCAACGTTGGCATCCACTTGTGGCGGACCATCGTTCATGCTGTTCATGGGTCTTCTAGAAGTGTTTCTGCGAAGTCAGTGCGACCTTGAAGATCCTTGCAACAGGCCTATACCTCCGAAAAACGTGAATATGAGGCAAGCCGATAATTGTGATCCGTTAAATGCTATACTATAGTTGGGATTTGGGTCAAAGACGTGCGAAAGAGAGTTATCCAATAGTTGATCGCGTTATCGCCAGATAACGACTCGTTAAAAGAAGGCTACCATTAACTATCTCATTTTGTACATTGATACAAACTTATTTGCAAAAAATATATTAGCAAATTATTTTTTAATTATATTCAACTAGCTTCCATATCTTTTCTTTTCGAAAAATCTTAAGAAAGGAAAATGAAGGACACTTTAAAGAGATTTCGCAACAAAGATGAAATCTACTGTCACCTAGTACTGTTCCTACGTAATGCTAGTTGTGGAAATTATCTTCTTTTAATAACGAGACATAATATACACGACATAGACACAATAATAACTCTCTCTCTTTCTCTCTCTCTCTTGATTTTTCTTTTCTTACATTAGTCTCTCGGAAGTAAGAAGCATCCATGATATTTTTTCGCGTGCATATTGTCAAGATAAGCCTCTTCTTACGTTACGTCGAAACGATACATCGAACCAGTAATTTAATACGGAATATAGTAGCAGTTTTTTGGAAATATTGAAGCATCTGCTAGACTTGTTAAACAGACTTGGAATAAACAGTAATTGAACTTAATTAAACGAATTCGTAGATCGCATTTTGATTTTTTCTAACGAGCTATTAAAGTGGATATTGCTTTGGATTATCACACTTTTTATGCAATGCGTGTTTTAAGTTCAAGATTGTATTTATCCCTTACGTTCAGGCTGTGATGTAATGTACGAATGTAAAAATATATCATTGGTTGTAGATATACAATTGATTACACGTGGGCGTGGGCGTGTACATGTACGCGTACTATTGCACTCAATTGTAATATTCCGTGACCACTCGGGATGATCGGATTTACCAAAGTCATGAGAAAATCACCTTTCGTTCGGTTGGAACTAATCCAATTGTTCGTTAAACATAATTTCGTGTTCACGTTTCATGAAGAAATACGATCATAACCGATTACTCGATTGACAAATTCTCTGCTCAATGATGTAATAATAAAGAAACGTTTTATTTTTAGATACGATTTCGTGGTGATAGGAGGAGGTAGTGCCGGAGCAGCAGTAGCAGCGAGATTGTCAGAGGAGCCAAGATTTTCTGTATTATTGTTAGAAGCTGGCTTAGATGAGCCAACCGGTACACAAATTCCATCGTTCTTCTTTAATTTTCTCGGTAGCGACATCGATTGGCAATATACGACAGAGAGCGAGGATCAAGCGTGTTTGAATAAAGACGATAGGAAATGTTATTGGCCAAGAGGAAAAGTACAATTTTATCACATTCTCCAACAAAAAAATACACTTTTTCTATATATATGCTAACGCGTAAAATCTGTTAACTTATGAAATAACAGGCTATTACTCGTTGTGCATTTACATTATATCGACTAGTTTTAATACTAGATTAGTTTAGCTATTCACATATATTAATAGTACCTATATATATATCTATCTATCGTTTTATATCATATATACTTAAATATCTATCTCTATTTACAATTGAAGGTTCTCGGAGGTACTAGCGTTATGAACGGAATGACCTATATGAGAGGCTCTAGAAAGGATTACGACGATTGGGCCAGAATGGGCAACGTTGGTTGGTCTTATCAGGATGTCTTACCGTACTTTATAAAAAGCGAAGATAATCTACAAGTATACAATATGGATATCGGTTATCACGGAGTTGGAGGACCGCTGACGGTTACGCAATTCCATTATCATCCTCCCTTGAGCTCTGCCCTCCTCGAAGCTGGAAAAGAACTTGGTTATTATTGACAAGGAGAATTTTCATTTTTTGTGACACATTACTTTACGCGCAACGAATTGTTATTTTTTGCTATAGGATACGACACGGTGGATTTGAACGGACGAACGCACACCGGATTTGCCATAGCGCAAACGACCTCGAGAAACGGTTCTCGACTTTCGACGGCTCGGGCCTTCCTTCGTCCCGCTAGGAATCGTCCAAATCTCCACATCATGTTGAACTCGACGGCAACGAGGATTATCTTGGACGGTAATAAGAGAGCAGTTGCCGTGGAATTCATTCATGACGGGAAGTTGAATCGAGTATCCGTCGCGAAGGAAGTCGTTGTAAGCGGAGGTAACATTCCTTCTTACCAATCTTCGATCTTCCAACGAGAGATCCTGCTTTTTTATTGCCAACCCTGTATTTCTCGAGAATATACTTCAATTAAGCGTACACTCCCTACAATTTACTTAACTTTAGACTAAACTTATTATCGCGAGATATGATTACGTCCTTGAAAATCTAAATTACAGTCCGCGATGCAAAGTACAACAGTTCATTGCTAGAACACAATTATATCTCTCGTAATAGTAATGATATAATCATTATTATTATCCTTTTTATGTCTAACAAAGGTGCCGTCAACTCACCTCAGATACTTTTGAACAGTGGCATTGGGCCACGAGATGAACTGAATGCCGTCGGTGTACCCGTAATTCATGATCTTCCTGGAGTTGGGAAGAATCTGCACAATCACGTTGCCTACACATTGACTTTCACGATCAACGACACCGATACCACTCCGCTTAACTGGGCTACGGCAATGGAATACTTACTTTTCAGAGACGGACTCATGTCTGGCACGGGTAAATTAATAATTAAATATTTGAATGAACCTTTCTTACGCACATAAAGAAAAGCGAATCGTTGGTCGCGTTGGTTACACATCTCTTATGGGATCGTTGCCGGCTGCAGCCGGCTTCGTGTAAGTCTAGTGAAAGTTTATTGCACAATTATCCTTCTCTGCTTTTTCTTCTCTGTATTTGTCGATCCGCGCGATGTGATGTAACACTTTTCAAGTTATATTTCGTTATATTTATAGTTTGTTAATACGAAAATCGATTAATTTTTAATAACTTTTTAAGGGAGCAATTTTGTTGTTTACTTTACATTATACTTAATAGCACTTCGACTATCTCCAAAATCCATAAAAGGAAAAAAACGTGTCCTACGTTCGCTAGTCTATTACCTAGTTTCGAATGTTCTGTTCTGTTCTGTTTCGATTCAATGAATTTCACACGACTAACTATCACACTTTGCTGTCGAGAAGTCATATTTCATCTCCATTACTCGTCGCGTCGACCTTTTTCCTATGCTTGATCGATTTGAAAATCCTTAACAATTCAAGGACGTTACATTCATAGTGAATGTAAAACGTTTTCTGTCTTTTTTATTTTTTTTTTTTTATAATAAAAAATAATCATTAGTAACGCTAATAACCATTGTAATGTTCGAATGTTAAATCATTTTTTCGATTTGAATCTTCGGGGGGTATAAACTTGTACGTAAATATTTCGATTGTTTCAAGTGCAGAGACATATATAATGTAAGTAAGATCAAGACCATGACATAATATTGCTTTCACCGAGTTACTACTACCCACGTAAAAGGTTCTAAGTTCAGCTTTGCATCAAGTAGAAATATTTTACAACGTTAGTAAGCGCAAATATTACGTTCCATAAAAAGATAACAAAAAGGTCAATGAGAATATTAGAATATTTCAAGCATTATGAGAAATGATATCGGAAAGCTTTTCATCGACGAACATTAATTTGATCGTAAAACATTAAACCGAAGTTATTATAATACTTATATCTTTGAATTGGTCACGCTCCATGACAAACGTAGCGGAAGAACGCAATGCACGAGAAAGTTCATTATCGGAATGATCGCATCAACTTCGGCTCGTAATTCAACATTCTCCTATAATTGGCGCGTTTAATTAGATCGAAAAAATTGCATCATTTATTCACGCATTTTACGGCTATTGGTTCAACGAATAGGAATGGAATTTAATAAAATAGAAAGAAAAGCAAGCCTTGGTGTTATACGGTAGCATGCATCGAGCAATGCATCGAGCAATGCATCGAGCAATGCAATGCAATGTTAGCATAGCAAAAGAAAATGTCCTCTAATTAATCCCTTATTGGCAACTTACTTAATCTTTCACTTATTTTTGTACTCGTGTTCCGCGTATATACCGTACCCTCGAGCATATTCGAGGTATTCGGAACGTAATGTAGCCTCGAGACAAATCGATAGTTGGAAAGAAATAGTTAGAGGGATAAGTTCATTAGTACCGATTGATTTTTTTATTTTCACAAGACAAAGAAAAAGAAAAAGAAAAAGAAATTAATAATACTTCAAAAAAGAAGTTAGAAAATGTGTAATTTCTTGTTAGATCCGTAATTAATAATAGGCTATTATCGATAAAACAGGTATATCGGAGGTAACCGCAATGATCAATACGAAATATGCTAATTCGAGAGAAGATCATCCAGACGTTCAGCTTATATTTGGTGGCTATTTAGCGGATTGTGCCGAAACAGGCATGGTAGGGGAGAAGAAAGGGACAAATCGTACCATTTACATTATTCCCACTTATTTGCATCCTAAGAGCCGTGGCTATCTACGTTTACGCAACAGCGACCCTCTATCGAAACCTTTGATCTATCCAAAGTACTTGTCTCACCCAGACGACATAGCTGGATTAGTTGAAGCCATTAAGTTCTCCCTTAGACTATCGGAAACCCAAGCTTTGAGGCGGTACGTATTACATGTTTTTATCCACATGAAATATTTCCTAACGCGTTACATTTCATTTTCTCATTTTTACAGATATGCTTTCCAATTGGATCGTACACCGGTTAAAAATTGTGAACATTTGAAGTTTGGATGCGATGCTTATTGGGAATGTGCCGTGAAACACGACACATCTCCTGAAAATCATCAGGCTGGTTCATGCAAGATGGGTCCACAAGATGATCCTTTTGCTGTCGTAGATAATCAATTAAGAGTAAGGGGTGTACGAGGTATTAGGGTAGCCGACACTAGCATCATGCCAAAAGTCATTTCCGGCAATACGAATGCTCCAGCCATTATGATAGGTGAAAGGGCAGCTGATTTTATCAAAAGAACGTGGATCGGTTGAGTGGTTATCAACGTTACGGATGGTTATTGTTGATAGACACGAATATTCTCAATCATCGAATTTTTATCGATTGAACTTTTTTATCAAATCAAAAACAATTCTAATCGTAAGTATAATATTTTCTTCTAATGTTGCGCTGGTTTTATCATTTTATTTTCCCGAATATAAATTCTCCTAGACGAAACTAATTCCTAATTCATTTTTAATTCATTTCGCTTTGATTTACTTTCCCTTCGAGGATAGAAACTTGAGTAAAAAACGAGCGTATAAATAAAAGAAATGAAAATATGACAAGCCATTTTTATAAAAATGCATTATTTTATTATTATTACTTAAATAATGTATAAGTAAAATATATACGTAACAATATACATATAAGGAAAACAGACAGAGAGTGAAAGTAAAAATACCTACTTGTCTCTGTGCGAATTAAAAATATACCTGAGATCAATGATCCAATTACACGACGATACTCAATTGAAGATTATCATTTAGATTAGATCATTTTAAAAATCACATACAATTTGAACAAAAAATATCAGTTATGACTACGCCTGCGTTTATTGCAGTGATACATTCTGCGAATCTTTTGAATGTCTCGTTTACTAAGTCCCTCTCGTTGTCCAAGTTCAACCTTGGTTTTGCCCTGGAAGATTTCTCCGATAAGACCCAAAAGACCACCTGGTTCCTACAAAACATACGCCAACGCATGCGAGTGACCAACACCAATACACCATTAATCGATATGAACCGATAACATGAAAGTTCATCAATAATTAATGAAACTTTCTTTTTTTCCTCACATATTCATTATAATATACATATCCATATTCATACAAAATATATTATATTATTATATATTATTATATATTAATACGCGTGTCAATGAAATTAAGGAATACTATGCATATACGATGTAATAATAGAATATTATAGGTGAAATTTGTGCATGATGATTTCGATTAAAAAGCTTACTTACTTTTGGTATTATAGTTGCTTCTCCATTTTTGGAAAATGCATAGGCGGAGTAATGCATCACGCTGCCATAGTCATAGCCAACACCGAAGGCATCAGTGATTTCTCTCGATGTCTTTTCGAAATTACTTTCGTGGCCTAATCGACAGTAAATAATCAATTGATCCATTTATTGATCCATTTATTGATCCATTTATTGAACCATTTATTGATTGATTTATTTCCATTTACCATTAACGATGTTTTTCCATATGATAGTAACGTATTCATCTCGCTCGTATCTACTTTGTTCATGAAAAAAGCCAATAGCGTGCATGAATTCATGAATCACGGTACCCTTTTTGGTCACGCATCCTGGCACCTGAAGATTCACATCTTGCCGCCCACCTATCCTACCTACGCTACTCCAGCAACCGGTAGTACCTGCTGTGATTCTAATGTAATCATTTTCCTCGCCGGTATATTGCTTGAACTTGATACATGTATATTTGTGATATTCCTCCATAGCCTGATAAATGAGTTTACGTTGTCTTTCATCTAGAAAATGCGAATACGAATGTATTCAATGTAGCTAAAGCTCCAAGTAGTAGTAGCAGCTCAGCTCTCAAACAAACAGATTTAACAGAATCTTACCAAAATAAGGACTGATCATGTAAGGAATAATACCATTGGGCCACCTAGCAGCATTTGCTTTCAAACCGTTCCTACTCGTTCCAAGTGGAAAAAGGATATCTCCTTCAGCGTAATTACCCAATTCTTCAGGATTAACTGACATTCCTTCGTGCCAGTTAGCCACTTTTAAACCCGTCACATTACTTGGAAGACCGTATGCTGCTTCCCCAAGATATTGCAAACGAGATACGAGACCGCCACCGCCGCCGCCTGGACTATCCACCGAATTGTCAGAGACATCTCGACGTCTATACGGCCAAGCAAACGACAAACTTGTCGATAAAACGATTGCTAACGCGATTATTATACATGACGGATCTTTCATCCTGTATTTCTTCAAATAGTCTATTAATTGAACTTTTAGCAGAAAATAATGTTTTAGACTTGACAAGATATAAAACTGACTAACAAATATACGCCGATGATTTCTGTCTTTATACTCATCGGAAGAGCTAATGCCCGCTACCACCACCACCTGCGAATTGGCTGACACTTCCGTACGGAAGTACTCGGGGACAACCGAGTTGTCCTGATAAGTCCAAATGGACTTTGAGTGATGGGACCTTAAGATTTATAGTTTATTTAATACCTCCAAATGTCCTCGAACAAAAAAAAAGGAGTGCGCAGAGGAGTGTGCAAAGGAGTATGGATTGATTATTTTCCACAAATTTATCGTTTCACAAGTGCCAATGGATATTATATATAAGTTGCCACAATCTTCGAGTATTTTATTTACTTTATCTATATACTATCCTATGTAATATTCTACTTATCTTTAATATTTCTTTCGCATTTCTTCGAGCGAACATTTTTTTTCATTTTTTTACGATCGTGTAGAGAGTACATTGCACAAGATGATTATTTAAGAAAGTAAATATGAATAATTATATGAACAATTATATACAGGATAGACTCGCGATGTGTTAAACTCTGTTAAACTATGTTATTATTCAAACAATAGTGGTAGTAATTAATCCTAGTATATTGACAATAAATTTACTATTTCAACGAGAATGAAAATATATCCAAAAGTTGGACGATACGTTTTCTATATATGTGGAATTCAAATTTTACATTTGGGGACATTTATAATTTCAATTATTAATTAATATCACTGAGATTAATAAAATCTTTGTTGTATTTTTTGTTTCCATGTCCTTTCTGTTCTATTAAGCGAAGATTAACGTCCTACAGAGAGCGATTCATTCAGATGCAAATATCACTAAACAAACATTTGTCATCGATACTTTGAGAAAGAGCCTTGTCAAATTCTACAGAAGTATCTTTGCCGACGCGTTACAAGGTTACTAATAAGATTATTTATTCAAGCTTTACTACACTTTCCTACACTTTGTGTTCAAAGAATATATAATAAAATCAAAAATGGATCCTTGAGAAATTCTGCGAAACTTCCGTCTTCGGATAATTCCGAATTCAATAAACCTACGATAAGCTTTTACCACTGAGATAATTGATTTTCATTGTTTATCATTGTGGGGATACAGAATATCTTAGAAGTGTGTGACCATAGTGTTTAAGTTTTCCACAAAGGAGTGCATGTGTGATGGTATGAGTGTGTGCGAGATTGTAGCGTGGAACGAAAAAGAAAGAAAGCGTTCCTGTAGATATGTTTTGTTTAGATAGTAAGACTACACCGTCTCGCTCCGGAAGTACGGAAAAGATCCATTGTTTATGAGGGAGAATTATCGAGAGGTTTCTGGAAGGAATGCCAGGAAGTGATGAAAGAGGCGACGGAGGGGACCGGACGGCGCATTCCATATTCGGGCATTCCGCGATAGTTCTTTAGTTTACGCGACAATAGATTATAGATATTCACCATTCTATCTCTTAAAATGATTATACCAAAATCGGTTAACATCACTGTTAAGCGTTATTGATTAAGTCAATATTATTACCTTTTATATTTTATTCAAATGAAAATAAAATAAATCTTACATTATTTTTAAAGTTATGGGAATAAATAAGTAAGAACCAAAATAACACACGTATACATGCATAACGACGTTTTCAGTAATGCCGAAATTCGATTTATCAACAAACCGGTTCACAAAATCTATCTAACGCTCGCAATGTGTTATAGCTATTGTGCTAATGCTAGCCATTCATTTACATAGATTTATAGTTTTACTATTTCCCATAGACGATAATCTTTTCGTAGACAAAAATTATTATACTTTTTTTGTTCCTGTTATCATATAGGTCAGAACTTCCGTAACAACGCCATAAACGTTAATTCAAGTGTCTAATTGGACACAAAAGATACACATTTTTTACCTAACCGGTGTTTTCCAGCTTTCACAAGGTATCGAAAAATCTTAAGATAAGAACCAGTTTACTCAAAAACCATTATGATTATATAATACAGTAAATGTACTATTTTAATGGATTTATTTGTAGATGTTATCTCTTATCGTCAATGTTATAGATATAAAACTCCAGTTATATATAATCATTTAACCAATAAAATATAATTATTATTTCAATAACCAAATGGACACTTATATTTTAATTGTCAATTTTAAGGATTTGCTCCCGAAATAAAATAGAGTCATAGAGTACTCGCATTCTCCTTCTAACACCTTCGCGTAGTACTCGCCTATTACTTATTTATCCAAGAAATTTTAATACTCTAAGACATTCTCCTTATATTTCGAATTGTTTTAACACGTACGTTTTAACAATCCGCATTCATTTAGTTGCTAATAAAAAGTGTAGGTAAAATAAGAGCAGTGTCTTGCAAAATCTTTCATAGTAGTAGTATTCTATATATGTATATATATATAAAAAACGGATCAATGTTTACACTTTAAAGTTTAACCGAGAACTGTTTAAAAAATAATATAAGTTATCGGAAAATATTATGTTAATGTATTGGCTCAGTAACGCAATTAAGTTTAAAAAAGTCATCTAAAGAAACATAAAATAAAACATTTATTAAAACTATTTTCTATTTATAGTACGTTAATAAGTATGTAATATTTAAACCAGTACATATGTATTAAAAAAAGCTGTAATATAAAAAGAGTGCATTAGAGTATTAAAGTAATTGTTAATTAATCGATAGAATTGTCTATTATTGTTAAAAAGCTTGGAATATATGATCTATGTACTGTCCTCTTCAAAGTCTCCTGTTAGACTGAGTCATTGCCCTCTAGAAATTTACTTTTATTGAAAGTTGTTTATATGAAATCTGAATGTTGCGCAGGTGTAAAAAAAGAATGTTACAGCAAATCAATAAAATTTAAAATAGTAACATTCTGATTTGAGCATTTTAATCATTTTTTATGAAATTATTTACCCGCTCCTGCGCAGTGGTGATTTCCAAGGTAAAATTATTTGATTGAGAACGTTTTTTAGGAAATTGAAATACCAAACCAGTTATTTCATGAAATGACTGATATCCCCGATATTCGCAAAACAATTCGCAATTTAGCACGGTCGTGTTGCAAAAAAATTCGCTACATGTGTGAGAGAGCGTCTGCGTGAGAGAGCGCGTTTGCGTGAGAGAGCGCGTGTGCGTGAGAGAGCGTGTATGAGAGAGAGCGCGTGTGCGTAGGAGAGCGCATGTGTGACGAAACCCTGATAAGACCCTGACACACACGCTCTGACATTTTAAATTCCTAAAATACATAATTCATAATTCCATGCTTCTCACGCGTGTAGTTACCGTTCGATTCTTCGTGAGGCAATTATTTATCTTTTCTTTTCCGATACTACTTATGCTAGCGTGTTACTTTACAAAATTTCAATTTTTTTCGTACAATTTTTATTACATGAAGATGAATAAAAATGCATTTCTGTTTTCTTATAACAAAATAACAATGAATTAAAATAATGTCTAGAAAAAAAAAAAATTCCACGTTTTTAGAACATTTTTTTCTGTATATCTTGAAATAATTTTATGAGTGGATATAAAATTCTTCTTTTTCAAACATGTATTCAATTTGATACTCAAACAAAACCAAAGGTTTTACTCACGGTCGTTTATGCTCGTTTCGGACAAGATACATCTACGAATACAACCAGAAACCCGTGCCGATATTGGACCTTTCATTAGGAACTTCGATAGGAACTTAGGACTTTCGATAGTGAAAACTTTTTTATGTAACAACGTATAAGTCTAACAGAAGATTTCGAAGAGAAAAGAACATCGAAAGCAAAATCCGTGCTTTTGGATTACAATATACATTTTCGACGATTAATTAACAATTATCTTAATAATCTAATACACTGTTTAGTAGACTGTTTAAACACATCCGTACTGTTTTAAGCATAACAAACTTATTAACATACTCTACATATTAAATAATTTCGATGTGATATTCTTTTCGATGATAATATCCCCCT